>NW_020955937.1:498845-503819 GCF_003031625.1 Empidonax traillii
CATGTTTACATGAGTGATTCTTCCTTTCCTGTCTTCAAAGGCCTTCAAATCTCAGAGAAGCAACAAAACATGCAATAATGACTATCATTCTGTCCTAACTACCAAGTTCCTGCTCTAGTAGAAGGAAGGAGTGTTTGCATAGACTTATTTAACTTCTCCTGGCTCTAAAATTCACTGACAATCCAAAATCCAGGCACCAAAATATCTTGAAAAATGTAGACGTATCATAGGATGTTTGGGATAACCAAAAAACCAACCCCCCCCAGAAAAAAAACAAAACCAAACCTGAACCCACTAAACAACCAAAAAACCCACAAAAAACTTCAAATGACTTAGTAATTCTAAATATTTAATGATTTTGTAAAAAAAGCTTATAAAATAGTAGGAGAGTAAATAATGCAGTTCTTCACACATCCTGGAAATAAATACAGAAATGTGTAAATGATTACATAAAAGAATGAGAATGGCACAAGGGGAATGAGTAGACATGATTAAATTGTTGTGGCATTAACATTTTCTAAGTATGGTTGGATGGTTTTGGAGTTCCTTTTTTCCAATTAATCTAGTCAAGCAACTCTAATGAGGTGTTACTGTAAGAAATTATTTTTGACTGTCTGCATAAGAAAGCAAATTATTAGTTTCTATAATATCTAAAGATCTTTACTACATTCTACTAAAGGAACTGCATCCCATTTCACAGCTTCTAACTCCTCTAATACAGCACATTTACCAGCTAAAAATCTCCCTACTTGTAAGGATCTAATATGACAGTCTCTTTTGATTTTCCTATCTCTGCAAACCATAGGAAAATGAAGAAGTATTATGTGTGATCCTCAAGGACCATAAATCACTGTATCTTCTTGAAGCCAATGGAGCAGCATAGATTGGTAGAAAGAGAAGATCTAGCCCTAGATTTTAAGTGTTTCATAAACACTTCACTCAAACTGAGAAACGTAAGTGATGATTCAAATGATAGTTTGCTTTCTGCATATTATAGTTTATGTTCTTTTGCCCAATTTGCAGTACTTAAAGTATCGAGAAATATAATAAAGTACAATATAACAGTGATCAGCAAGAAGTGCATCAAATTACTGTAGTTTAGTCACTGAGTGAACTGCCGTCTTGTTTTTGCAGTCACACAAAAGTAGCATCTTAATCTCTTCTGACAAATGGAGATTGCTACTTATGCAGGTGGTGCATAGATGAAACCTGAGTGCTTAAATTTTGCTACCTTATCTTTTCCAAAAGAATGCTTAGCAGAGCAATCCCAAAGTTTCACATAATAAGAACCTGTTTCCATGCTGAGATCTAGGTCAGAAATTGTAACCACTGTTACAATTGTTAATCCAGTTTCGACAAATTGTCTGAATGGTTGAGAATTTGTTGTAAGGCATTTCAGGGCATCTTGAAGAGTTTTTTTTTTCACTAGGGAAGCGGACTTCATCTCATTTTCATCTATTTTTTCCCCTCTTTATTCATGGGAAGGAAGAGTTCTCAATCCTCAGGTGCGCAGAAGTGCTCAGGTTTCTTATTCGGCTTCTGGGAATCATGGAATCAGGGTTGAGATCTACTGTGGGACCTTGAGCAAGTCACTTAAATTCATTTTAGTGGTTAAATTTAAGTGTCAATTTTCACCCTAGTAAGTCAGTGACAATTGTATTACAAGGCTGATGATTCTACTGATGAAAATGTTCTAAGGTTTTTGACTTAGTGTCCTTTAAAAGCTCTTATTATGTATTATGTAATTTGTCTAATGATGAGCACATTCAGAATTCATAGCTATAAAAATTAACTTCTGTAAAACTATGCTAGTACATTTAAGTTTTTATTGTAATGCATCCAGATTGTATCTTGAAAAAAGGATAGTGCAAAACATTTTCCCCAGATTGCATTAGTAAAGAGTATAACCAGAAGAAATACTAAAATTAACTTTAGTTTACCTGTTTCTTAAATTACTGGTATCCTTCAGAGTGCCCTGCAACAACCTATCAAAGAAAAAAGAATAGGAGGAAATACCTTACATTCTGTATTACACTTCTCAGTGACTAAAACTGATGTTGTTCTGGCTAGTTCTGTGCTACAAAGTATGAGTTATGAACTTTCTGAGAGACCATAAAGATTTAATTTGTAATTTAGTTCAAGATACTACAACTGCCATAAGCCCAGCATATGTGTTTTAGAACTTCAGCTTCACTTGGATCTAAGATTCAGGTTTTGGTCCTGTGTTCTTACTTCTGGGGAAAAATTCCTTCCTTCAGGAGAGCTCAGTGAGTCTTCTTTCAGTGAGAACTGTCTCATAAATGAAGCAAAACTATCCTTTACTTCTTTTATGATCAGGTGCAGTTGACAATAGGCATGTGAAGGAAGAGAAAGAAGGAATGAAAGATTACCCACTCATTTGAGAAAGAGGTGAGTTTGCTCCAAGTCTTTCAACATTTGACCGAGGAAAAGAAGAGAGGAGATAAGGGAAATAAAAAGTCATTGAGTGTCATCTAACTTGCAAGATCAGGAAGGAATAATAGCAGGAGCTCTTAAAACTGTCCCAGTTATCTGGGGAGGAAATATGTAAATCTGAGTAAGAACTGGGAAGAGTTTTGGAGAATGTTGGTGCTTAAAGGCAACTGTGGAGTCCTGTAACATAAGTAATGGTGAGACCTTTTGTGCTGGAGACCAGGGCACTTGGTTTAATGTCCATAGGAATATAAATAGGTTTTGTCATGGAGCTAGGGAGCAAGAGGAGTTCAAAAAGCAAGAGAACCAAAATATATCATTTTGTTTATGTAATCCCGTGTTTTCAGGGGCCAGAAAGCAGGAAGCTGATACAAAGTCACCACGTTTGCTTTCTTTAACATTACTAGAAACTCTGTCCACATGAAGTCTGAAGACTACATGTAGCCCAGGCCTCCTTGGGAGCTGGCAGCTCTCTGAAATGTCGTCTCTGACTGTGTGATGGGATAATTGGCTACCTTTCTTGGCATGGAACTCTGCAGATTGGGCTCACCTGGTCTGACACCCCTCAGAGCCAGTGTACCTGCTGGACATGTGCTGCAGACAGCCTAAGACCCTGCTGTGCGTGGTCACAAGTCTGGCTGTGCATTATGAATAAACTATTAAACTCACAGCTGGCATGATGGGACTACCTACTTCTGCTGATAATGCTAGATGCTGAGGGTAAATGGGTATAGCCAGCTGAGGGAAAAGCTTTAGAAACCCCAATAGATGTCAGTTACTGAGATGACCGAGGAATAGAAAGCAGTAAATAAGGATGTTTAGATGAAACTTGTTCTTGCTGAAGAGGTAATTATCTTTTCTAGAGGGTACACTATTTTATCTATGTGGGGTTTTGCTTGATTTGGTGGTAATTCACACACTATTTGAGGGCTCATGTGAAGATAGAGGCTTTGCAGCTGAGGCATCTGGAGGTGTTTTATCTTTGGCAATTGTTGCAGGATCTGATGAGTAAAAAGAAGGGGCAGAACTTAACTAGGTAAAAGGAATTGAACCTAAAGTGTAAATAACTAATGCAGCCTATTAAGTGGACTGACAGTTGGATAAAAGTTAGTGTGGCTGGCATGTTTTGAAGAAACAGGAAGCAAAGAGGAGGAGGAATGATATACTGGTACTATGCAGTAGAAACAGGCTAGCAATTAGAGTTGGCATAAGAACAGGGAGCAGTTTGCCTTAATTTTTAGTTAAGTAAACCAATTAAGTACAGTAATGCAGCTAGAGCACAGTTAAGTGAGGCTAAAATCAAAATTTTCTATTAGAATGCTTGGAAACAGGAGTAAATCTGATTTAAAGAGCTTAGATGCTATCCTAAAATAATAGGAAAGTAGTACATATGTTACCACTCAAAGAAATGTGATCCGTATTGCTACAGGCCTGTTTGACTGTCAAAATATGGAAGCCTTTATAAACAACTTCGAAGTAAGAGTATATAGGAACTTGCACATAAATGGAAAATGAGATGAAGTGTTGTGTATGTGTTTACTAACAGTAGATTGTGTCAGGCTGATATCGTGATTTTTTTTTTTTTATTAGTCCTTCATAGCACTTGATACAATTCTAGGGAGCAAATCATTACATGAGAAGACTCAAATTAGTAGAAAAATGTGGAACTGGTGAAAGCCAGACCACTCATGGAGGTACATGGTGGTAGGATGGGAAGTGAAGGACACAAGCTGCACCAAGGGAAATTCTAATTAGATGTTACTATGAGTTTTTTTCAAAGTGGACAGCATCAAACACTGGAACAAGTTGTCTGGAGATAAAATTCCACCCTTGAAGAAGGTCAGAGTTCTGCTGGAGATGAGCCTGAGCCATCAGGCCTAATGTCCAAGTTGACCCTACTTTAAGTGAGAGGTGAGATCAAATGATGCCCAGAGATCACTTTCAAATTAAATTATTCTACAGTTCTCTGAAAGATCCTTTTCCAAGACAAAATTTATGGATGAAAGGACGTTATCAGTATATTTGTGCAAGCATGGATTTTTGGGACCCTTAAAATGTTTCTACTTTTTCCAGTTGTAGAATTCTGAGAAAATCTGATACACACTGCTACGCGTAGGAAGATTAATGTACAGATCAGAAACAAGTAAGACCGTAGTTATAGCAGTGAAACTATTTTGTGCATTGCTGTGTGAAAACCTGGGGATAATAAGAATTTTTAAGGGAAGAAACTGGTTGAATGAGGGTGTATTAGCTACTTGCCATCCCACTGGGCCACCAGTGCTGATACAGTCATGGGAAAGGCAGATACTATTTGTCTAAGATGTATTCTAAGATGACTGACAGGCAATTCCAGGAAATATGAATTCAAAACCAAATAAATGAATTAAGGATTGGGGTATTGGAGAGTTTCTTTTCCTGAAAGGACTTGATTTAGTTTAGGAAAATTAGACTTAAAACTGAAATGTTTAACAATTTTCAGTAATGTAATGTAATGTAATGGCCAGTCTTCGCGAACGAAGAACC
>NW_020955937.1:504277-547138 GCF_003031625.1 Empidonax traillii
TTACACCTTCCAGCCTGCGCATTGGATTTTTTAGGTGAGACACAGTGTGCGCGGAACTGAGCCCACCCTTTAATCCTGAGGTTCATCTGCCGGGGCCAAGCACGCTTGGACGGTGGCAGTGAGGTCCTCAGGACGTAGATGGATTGCCTTATGGGCTAACGAGCTCCATCAGTACATCAACGTGGTAAACATTATGATAGAAGAAAGCCTGTCTAAGGTGCAGGATATGATGTTAGGCCCAGAACAGCTTGGTATAAGACCAGTAAACATTAAAGAAAGTTACAAACTCCCACAGCTTTTACATTCTGAAATAAATTTCCAGAAGAGGTAATAGGGCCTTGGCTGGTGCTTAATCTGCCATTAAAATAAATTATTTGATATGGCTGTGGGGACAGCAAAGGACAAGAGCTGATGACTTTGAAACATAAGACTGGAAAGGACTTTTTCTTTTTAGAAATATAAGCAGAGCAGTTTGATGAAAAGCTACAGTAAATCACTCTGATTCTTAAATGCCATTAGTACTAAAAGATTGTTATTTCTCCAAAGGATCTAGGACGTCATAAGCCACAGAATATATAAGAGATATTTATTGCCAAGGAGGCTTAGACTGAAGAGGTGTCCGCACCAGCATCCATACTGCTGTCATGGCCTTCTACCGCAAGGAATTGCATGGTAAATGGTTATGCTCTGCCTTGGCCCAGGGGTAAGGTTCCTTCAGCTGAAAAATTTCTCTGGTTGCTGGTCTTGAGAGAAGGTAGACTGTACACAGGAGTCCCTTTATCTGAAGGACAGACTGCATCTGAACTAGACCTATTTTAATAGTTGACTCAGCCTTGTATATTTAAAACCATTACAAGGGTCCTGTCCTGCCAAGGAGATAGTGAGACCTGTTCAGTGTTTCTGCATCTCAGGAAAGCAAAGGCACTTTTAAACACAACAACAACAACAACAACAAAAGTCTGCCTTTGGCTTATTTTCATTTAGTCTAAGCTCTGGACATCTATCAGAAATTATTCTAAATATTTACTGCATTGAAAGTTTCCTCCACTGCTCTGCAGTGCTGATGTTCTTACCTACATCTCTTGTTTGCAACATCACATTCACATTTCCTAAAGGAAAATCTCAGTTCTCTATCTAGGTACACACAAAATTTTTCTTTTATATAAAAAATACTAACCTTGGGTGACTTAAATATGAAACTGCACTGGTTTTGAAGCAGCAGAAATCAAAAACCTTTTTTTGGAAGTTACTACAGTAGTAACCCAAAAATAATAGTTTGCGATAGCTCTGCTTAAGAGTTTGTAACCACTCCTGTGAAATACTGTAATTTATTTTAATTTAATATAAATGCATATATTATTTGTATGTGGTAGCACTGAAGCCACCTTTAAAGAGGCAAGCACAGAATACAAGTATGTACAAAGTGTAAACCTGACACATTTGAAGTGTCACCTGAATGAAACAGTGTAAGACAAGATTTTGGTAAGGGATGTGGTGATGTCTTCAACAGGATTAAATTATGTTTATTTTACTTTCAGAATAAATTATAAATGTCACAGTTCTGCACAGCTGAAAAGACTGAATTAATTAGTGCATCACCTGAGAGCTTTCGCCCTTTCTGGAAGGGAATGAAGTGATTTGAAAGAGCACTGGAAAAAGCCCTCATCCTACTTGACCTTTCCAAGATGCGGCAGACAGATCGATAGGGAAGTGACTGCAGTGAGCTGGCACCTTGCAGAGAAGGTGTACTTCAGAAGTGCTGAAACAGGTTACAAAAACACAGAGGTCGACTGCTTTGTTTTATGAAGAGGCTCTGCCTGCTTTTTTTGGTTAAAGCTAAGGCAGCATCCAACCACTTTCTCTGTCCCATGACTTTATTTATTTATTTATTTTAATACTTTTGTTTCATCAAAATCAAACCCTTCTTCCTTCTAAAACTTCGGTGGTGTGAATTTATGATAGCTAATCTGTGGGGGGGGGTGAATGACCTGAGACAATTGAAAATGGCTCTCTGAGGCAGAAGTTTTAAAGACAAACTGGACTTTCTACAGTTGTTTTCCTTGGTGATTTCCCCCCCTTCCCCCCCCCCAAAATCAAAGCTAAATAGCATCACTATAGAAAGACCAAATGTTCCTTCACTGGTATTGCTAAGAATTGGTGATGACTACGAGCACATACAAACACTACTTCAAGGTTCATGCGCTTTGTGAGGTGTCGATGCAGAGGTTTGTTCCAGGGATCCTTGCTCAGCTGTTTGCTTGTGGGCAGAGGAGTGTGGCAGAGTACAGAGAGGGGAAATCATTGTTGTTGAAAGTGTGCATGTTAGATTCTTGGCTTGAGAGTGAATTCCACCAAACAAATCTCTGAGACCTCTTACACAACATTTATCTTTTAATGTTGAAACCCTCTTGAGAGGAGTGATGTAAACTAGCAACTAACAAGTACCACCTGAGACAGTGCTCCTGAATCCCCTTTGATGAGCTTTCATGTAGTGAGGGTTTTAAAATATTTAATTACTGGGGTGAGGGAATCCAATTTTCAGAGCCTGCCCTCCCTTCTTCATTTGATTCCCAACAAGAAAATTTATATATAATGTTTTACTTTAATCTGTTTCTTGTATCAGTAGGCTCAGAACAGCTTACTAACCAAGAAAAAAAAAAGGGGCAAGGCAAAGCTAAGTGATTATATTGAGAGCAGACAAACTGGTTGTATTTCTCCTAATCACTCCAGAAAGAGACATGAATACCAAAAATTGACGATTGAGCTGTACTGCTCTGCACTGCTGTGTATCTGAGTGACAGAGAAATGAGTGAACAGGAATCATAAATTGTGCCTATACCAAATGTAGCAGAGTGATTGAAAGAGGATTGTTAGTCAGGTGCAAGAAGTAGGACACAGTGATTATGAGAAAGATTATGATTAGATTTACAGATGATTCAAATATTGCCAGTGGGGTATTTGAGCAACAACTCTAATATCTGTTGCAATGGAATTATGTTATAATTTGGTCATGGTCCCTCCTGTTGAGTCATGAGCTGCAGTGATACCCCCCCTTGCTGCCTAAACTTCTCAGAGAAGACCAGTTGCATCTTGGTCCACTTACTCTCAGATTTGTTCAGCAGTCTGACTAAAGGGCTATAGTATAAGCAGGTTCAGCTAGAAATGTACAGGCTTACAGTCTTTGGCTTTGCAGAAATTGCAACTGCAAAGCGCCTATTTAGCTACTTCAGGATTTTTATTTCTGTATGTGACCAGATCTTTTATACACCCATTCAAAAAAGAGTGTACCCAATCTTCAGGCTGGAGGTAGCCTGCAGGTGGCCCTGCCAGGGAGATATCCAACCAGAAACTGCTTGCAATCTTGGGAGACCAATTTGCCCCTTTGGCCAGTCTCCAGCAGTATTTGATACTCATTTACAGACCAATATGCCAAGGTCAGTTGAAAACAATTCAACTGCCCCATCTCTAAAATGCATTAACTATGTGAGCATCCAGAGAGTTTTTCCTGCATTACCCAGCTGGTGTTCTTTTCTTAGGACAGATCACATTGCCCAGCAGAGGAAGTGCAGAGGGACAGGGGGTGTGTCTGTGTGTGGGGGAGGAGGATGCATGTGAACACCCAACTATTTTTCAGTGCTGTCACACCAACAAATTGAATGGTGTTTAGGTGTTAGTTTATTAGTATGGTCTATGGCTCCTTGAGTGGGTCAAAAAGTGCTCTCCCAGCACAGGCCAAAGACTTGTTCCTAATATGGAATTTGAATAGGAAACAACTACTCTGGAGGGAAAGAGGTTTAGTGCTGTGGATGTGGCTGGTCTGAAACAGCTGCTGTCTCAGAGAATAGGCTCTGGCATTATTTAGCTTTCTGTGTAGAAGTAGCCATCACCTCTGGTCAGATCACTCTTCTAGAAAAGAGGAGTGAAATCAGCTGAAGCTGATTGAAATAACAAACTCTTTCAGCTGTTTCCTAATGTGTGTAGTGATGGGGTTACTTGCAAGGTGATGCTCTAAGCTGTGATCCTTGCTTTAAGGACTTTTCTGTATTGTAATGAAACAATTAATGGAGAGGATGAAGAGAATGAATCCTTTCTCTCAACAGATGTAACTGTAGCGTAAAGTCAGTGTAGAGTCAAAGTGTTTTGTGTTCTTCTTCTGGCTCATTTAATCTTGATTTCTGTTTATTTTACACTGAATGACTTGACCAGGAATAATGGACTGAGCCTTTACTTAAAGCCGTCCTCCTACACTGGTGATTAGGCCACTTGTGTGGAAGGTGAGAAACAAGGATTTATAATTTAATCACATTTGTGCATCTAATTCTGACAAATTATGTTGAGGGGTAAGATGAAAGGTGAGGCTGAACTTACTGGATTTTTTGGTCATTATTGTATTGATCAGTTTAAAAACTGAGTATTCTGTGATTCAATTTAGGACATAAAGATGGATGCAGGAGGCCTACAGACACACCCATGAGTTACTTGTATAAGCAAGTACACTGTGAATGCCATTTTTTATGGCAAATCCCACTTCTGGTGTGGCACTGGCAGAAGTTTTCAGTCTTGTCTATCAAGAATACATGGATAATGGCTACTTACTTTCCAGGCATCAAATACTCCAAGGTAAGCAGCTTTCATACTCAGTATAATATGGGTGCCAAGGGAAAAAGTTTCCATACTTTGCTCCTTCTGTGTACCCTCCTTGAGTGTTTAATCTACAAAACTGTGGTGGTGTGTTGCTGTGATTTTTCATCTATCCTATCTTCTAAATAATCATTCTAACTTTGAAACCTGCTGAAGGATGTTTTGTGGGTGCTGCTATATAGGAACTTGTTCAGCTAATTCAGTGTTGTGCTTTATGTTGTGCTCTTGCCCTCTTTAGGATTATTCGGGGATGAGGAGGGCAGCACTGAATCACTTTAATCTTGAATTGCTATTTCTCTTTAAAAAATAATAAAGAGAAAGATGAAAATATTTCTCAGAATTTGTGCCTTTCTTATCAGTCTTTTTCTTTAGTGATCTCTTTGGCTAGAACCTCTCTATTTTGTGGAACACTATTTGTTATCATTTCTTTTGCATTAAAACTGAATCTTTCAGTTTTAATCTTAAAAGGAGTAAAACTTTCTCCTACTGTTCTGTCAGTGAAGGAGATAATCTTCAGTGATTTGTGGAAATTCTGCAGAAACTACAGAGGCTGTTAATGCCCCCACAGTCCAAATTATTGCCTGAAAGAAATCTTGGCAAGGAAGAGCACTTGGCCTTCAGTGTGGAGACCATTAACTTACTACATGGAAGTTGCTTAAGTACCTGAAAATTCTCGTTACAGACGTTCTTGCCTTAATCAGGCAAAATGGGAAATGACCTGAACTGCTGTTTTAAATGTGGAACAGCTTGCAGGTCTGTTTAAAATACAGAGTGATGAAGCAGTGATAGACGTGCTGGAGAGGAAAACATTTTATTTTGATTTTTCTGCTAGAACTCGACACATGATCCAGTAAAATGTTAATAACTGCTTCAGGGTAAAATGTAACCAGCCTAAAAGTCTAGAACTACTGCATGGATGCTGCACATGTCAGTCACTGTGCTTCATATGGATTCATCTTTAACAGCATCTTCTGTATGTGGTGTTCCTGCTTAATTTTCTTACTCATCTGGTTTTAATTAGAGTTCAGGAGCGAAGGAAAAAAACCCTCTTGGTAGATGGTCAAATTGTTGTCGGTGTGCTATTAAGTCTGGTGGCATTTGGGTGAAATAATCCAACATGTTCAGCAGCTGCTGTTGCATTAGTGACCTTCTAGGGAAAAGAAAAAAAAAAGAAAAAGAAGGAGATATTCAACTTAGATCTAGGTTCCTAGGCCTTTCAGGTAATGTACAGTGGTTAAATGCTTAAGAAAGGGATTGTTGGGCAGGAGTGAAGTCAGAGAAGCAAGGCATCTAGAAATGCCAAAGATAAATAGCTACCTAATTAAGATAAATAGGTAGCTAATTTCACATGTAACATAGAGTTGCACACTGTCTTGGAAGCGAGGCTGGCTTGCGTCTCTCAGAGCATGGCATAAAAAAACTAGATTAATTGCAGTGAATTGAGCAATGCTTAAAGCTTTACTCAATGGTCTAGGAAAACTGCCAGAGGGATTTCTTAAATACTGTGAAATCTCACATCAGATGACTGCTCTGTCTTCAGGATTTATGGATTTGTATAAGTAAAGTGACTCTCTTTCTTTCCCTTACTCCTCCCCCTGGCCTCTCCCCCTTTTTTTATTACGTAATTGGAGTTTTTGTTTGTTTTTGTTCTGGAGTTTTTGATTGTTCGGTTTTTGTTTTGTTTTGGTCTTGTCAGTCATATCAGAAATGCTAGAAAATAGAAGAAAACCGTATGACTCAGCCCATATAAAGTTAAAACTGAGAGAATTATACTGAAGAAACGGGGAGACCATCCCCTGGGATGTAGGAGACTAAAGTTTGTACTGTCGAGATAAGCTCTGACCTCAGGTTTTCAGTATTATATGTGAGTAAACATAGGTTAGGCTGATTTGGAGAGAAAATACTGAAATAGTAGAAAACCAAAACTGACTCATGATTATCTGTGCTGGGTTTGGGTGGGATAGAGTTAATTTTCTTTATAGTGGTTGGTATGGAGCTGTGTTTCGGATTTGTGCTGGAAACAGTGTTGATAATTCAGGGGTGTTTTAGTTCCTGCTGAGCAGTGCTTACACAGAGTCAAGGTTTTTTCTGTTTCTCACAATGCCCCATCAGCAAACATGTTGGAGATGCACAAGTAGCTGGGAGGGGGACACAATCAGGACAGCTGACCCTGACCGACCTGAGGGATGTTCCATACTATATGGCATTACACACTGAATATAGAGCTGGGGAAAGAAAGAGGAAGAGGGGACATTCAGAGTGATGGCATTTGTCTTCCCAAGGTACTGTTAAGTGTGATGGAGCCCTGCTTTCCTGGGGGTGGCTGAACACCTGTCTGACACGGGAAGTGGTGGATGAATTCCTTGTATTGCTTTGATTTTGTGTATGTGGCGCTTGCTTTAACTATCAAACTGCCTTTATCTCAATTCAAGAGGCTTCTCACTTATACTCCTCTGCTTTTCTCCCCCATCCCACTGGGAGTGAGAGAGTGAGTGGCTGCATGGGGCTGAGATGCTGGCCGTGGTTAAACCATGGCAATGTCTCATGCGCTGTTCTAAATTGCTTTCCCACGTAGTCTTGCAGTTTTTTTTCCTGACTGTGAGTATTATAGGTGCTATTATTCCCAGCTTGAATCTGCCATGCCTATTTTCTCGCACAAGTCGCTGAAGTAGCACTTCCCATGGACTGTGAGAAAATGGAGATCTTGGAGGTGCATGGAACAACCTTTGTGTGCCTAGAAATGCTTTCCTTAATTTGCAATAACCTTTTGCTACAGATAATATGCCAGAGACATATATTTGGACATGGGACTTACACGAGAAGGAGGATATCTGTCCCATGTGCTTATTTACAAATGGTTAACAAACCCAACAAAAAAATTTAAATTGAATGTACAGCATTTTTTTCAGGTTTATGCCACTGAAGCAAATGTCCAGCATTAAGATAGCTCCAGCAATCCAATAGGTGGGTGTAGACTGAGTATTCCTAATTTGTCTCTTAGAATAGAGATCTGATTTTAAAAAACCGTTCTACAAATCAATGCACTAATAAAACCAGAAGAGCCTCCAAACTGTCTTTCTTGATCTTGTGTGTTCGTGAACTGGACTTTAACAGCCTGCAGTGCCAATTCTATTAAGCATTCGATAACAAAGTAGGCAGTGCTCTCTGTGCAAAAGCAGTTTTCCCAGACAGGTAAATTACCAGGCTAAAGTGCAAGTGTGCTTATTCTGACAATGAGTTTAAATTATTGCTTCTAAAAATGGCTCATCTGTCTAAAGCCATGAAACATCTCATTTCTTTTTTTCTCTTTTTTTTTGGCAAATGTTCCTGGGCAAAATAAGTCATGTATAACTGTAATATATTACGTATATGTAATATATGTAATATAACTGCTGATTTTTACACTATTCTACAGGTAATTCCAGATATTTCTTCAGCTTCATTTCAGCAGCAGAAAAGAAAAATATTTATGCCGTCTTTTGATATTTACATCCATTAGCGGCTAGAAGGAAGGATAGGCTTGTGGGTAAAGCCCTGTTCAGAGGATTTTTCACTTGGCTGTTGCCCTCCTGCAGTACTGTGGGCAAATTAAACACTTTTGGGTTTTTTTTTCTGTTAAAATTTCTGTAATATTGCTACCTTTCTGTCTACCCAAAGTAGGCTATAATTTGTTTGAGGCAGAGACAATCTCTTAAAGTGTCCACATAAGATACACTGATGTAAAATTTTAGGCAGGCAACAAACAATCTTGTTTGTGCTGCTGTTCTTTTTCTGGTATTTTAATAACTGCTCAGGCTCCTTTAGGTAAAACCTTTTGAACATATGATCATGGTATATCCTGTTGGAATTTTGTTCCTTTTTCAGTGAGGAGTTGCTTTGCCCAATCCTGAGGAAAATTACTGTGTAAACTGTGGGGAAAAAAAAAAAAAGTTTTTAAAATTTTTTTCTTTTCTGTAGCATTATGGTCTTTGCTTCTAGGGGAAGTTATATTTACAAGCAGCATTCTTTTCAGTTGTCTGCACTCTGAGATTAGTATGGAAATTGGTTATCTATTATTTTTTACCTTTACTCTCTCTTCTTTAAAAAGACATGTAATTTCCTAGCCTACTCATGTAATTCAGAGTAAAGGAAAAAGAAGATTGCTATGACATCCTCAAACATTTTGGTTGTAAACCTTTTGAATGTACGCTAAAATGAGCAATGAATTAAAAATGATGGCATACAGGGGGACTGTATCTCTAGCGGTGCAGTGTATAGAACCTTCCTTCTAGTCTTATGTGAAACTGAAACCTTCTTTTGGTCAGCCAAACTGTGGAGCCTCACAAATGATTTCTTAGAAATCTGACAGTCTCAGATGAAACCCTGTTTCTCAGGAACCAGAGGAGAAAGGACTTGCTTTGCCTTTAACTAAAATCCCTTTCCACCTGAGTGGAATTTGCACAGTTTTTTTCCTTGCGTTTTAAGGTTGCATTATCAGGTACCTACATTTTTTTTGATGTTATATTTATCTTAGTTTTTCTCCTTCCAAAAATCCAGCCAGAACCTTGTTTCAAACTATTCACATGGAAATTACTGACATGACAATGACATAGCCACCTTTGGCGCACTATCTTTGAATCAAAGGTCTTTAAGATAAGAGCAACAGTAATGTCTATGAATTGGAGATGTTACTCAATTTACAGCAGCCCTAGATTTTCCTTCAGCCCTTCTATTAGAAGGGTGTGATCTCAACTGTGCCTTTCCATGGCTCACTCTTTTACTGAAGCCTTTCTACACCAATTTCACTGCTAGTTTCATCAGAAGCAAGAAGAATCTTTATCAGCAGTTGTAATTCACTTTTCACCGTTTACATTCAGAGGTCCTTCTGGGGTTTCCACAGGCTTAAGGGAAAATACCGTTACTCTGCTCTGATTCAGATTTGCACACACTCCACACATTTCATTTCACAGCCATTGTCTTGATTACTGAGCTGCAATTGATTCACTAGACAGCAAATTGAAAAATTATCTCCGGGCTCCTCTGTAAAATTACCTCTGATAGTAGGTGCATTAGGCAGTGTTTCACTACTAACAGAAGGCTGTCAGGCTGTCACCTTCCCTGCCAGCTAACTCTGACTGATAGAAGAAAATTAAAGTCCAGGCTTAGAAACTACAGCCACTGACAGATTCCCTCTGAACAATGGCAAAATATGGGATGGCAGATTGGGAGGGAGGGAGAGACTCACTATGTTCAAGCAACTCAGGTGCTTAGTTGGCCCTGTAAATAATGGTGGATAAAGAGCTCTCATACCAAACTTGGTTAGACAGAGCAACGTTCTTTTTATTTTGGCATCTGTGGGTTGTACACATATCTCCTGTAGAGAATTGTTACTCACTCATGTGCCTTTTTGTCACCATCATCAGGAATAAGGGACATACCATAAAACTCAGACAGTAGCTTTAAAGCAGAGGAGGCAGTAGTCTTTCACACAGTGTATGGTGAAGATGGAGGCTTCATTGCTACAGATGTTATAGAAGCTCAAAGTGCAAATAATGTTGCATGGCTGTGTGCAATTTTGTTTGCTGGTTTTTAATATGTTCTTGGAAGAGAAGAGATTGAGAACAGATTTTTGACCCACAGGGAGCAAGATACTCAACTGTCATGACCGGGTTTGTGCACATTTATGAGTAAGCATGTAATTGAACATAAAAAAAATTGAGACAAGGCAAAATACCTTAAACTAGAGCAATACAAATTTTGTTAAGGAAGGTGGAATTTCAGGAGGGATTTGGGTGCTGGAAAGGATGAAAGCTGAACTGGAAAAAAATAGATAGTAAGTGTGATAGAGAAATGTCATTGAGGTAATAGTTGCAGATCGCTGGTAAAAGCAGTAGAGTCTCAGGCTGGTGTTGAGAACCAGAGGGGAAGGATTATAAAGTCAAAATGCTGTCTTCATGCTGGTGGTGTACTTTGTTGTTTAATTTGGAAAACCGATATATTTACAAGGACAAAAAAATGTGTCAGAAAACCAGTGAAAGTACTTATCCTTTAAGAGCTATTTTAAAGCTACTGTTGAGCAACAGGAGGAGAAAAGCAATGTTTGCTTCTTTCTTAGGGTCAATGAATAGAGGCTATTTTTATACAAGGCTGGTTTTTTTTTCCTCTAGGAAAAAGGTTGTCATTGCTGTAAGTGAAAATGTTAATTCCCTTCTGCAGAAAATTTTATGTACTAGTGGGGATGAATATGAACACATGCATTAGTCATATCTCTTGGGGCTTTCTAAGGATTGTGATTTTAAAGTCTCAAGGTGGAGTCACACCTATTACAGTTTCTACGGTTTCCTTTTAGCCTCACGAGTCCATACGTAGCTAGAATGTCACAGAATCACAGAATATGCCGAGTTGGAAGGGACCCACAAGGGTCATCAGGTCCAACTTCTGGCCCTGCACAGGACCATCCCCAAGTGTCACAGCACGTGCCTGAAAGCATTGTCCAAATGCTTCTTGAATTTTGTGAGGCTTGATGCTGTGACCACTTCCCTGGGGAGCCTGTTCTAGTGCCCAAGCACACTTTGGGTGAAGAACCTTTTCTAATATCCAAACTAAACCTCTCCTGACACAGCTTCAGGCATTCCATCAGATCCTGTCACTGGTCACCACAGAGAAGAGATCAGTGCCTGCCTCTCCTCTTCCCCTCATAAGGAAGTTGTAGACTGTAATGAGGTCTCCCCTCAGTCTCCTCTTCTCCAGGCCAAACAGACCAAGTGACCTCAGCTGCTTCTCATACGCCTTCCCCTCAAGGCCCTTCACCATCTTTGTTGCCCTCCTTTGGACACTCTCTAAGAGCTTATTAACTTTCTTATATTGTGGTGCCTGAAACTGCACACAATATTCAAGGTGAGGCTGCACCAGTGCAGAGCAGAGCGGGACAATCCCCTCCCTCAACCATCTGGTGATGCTTTGCCTGATGCCCCCCAGGACACAGTTGGCCCTCCTGGCTGCCAGGGCACTGCTGACTCATATTCAACTTGCCACTGACCAGGACACCCACGTTTCTTTCTGTGGCACTGCTTTCCAGCATCTCATTCCCCGGTCTGTACAAACATCCAGGGTTGCCCCAACCCAGGGGCAGAATCCAACACTTTCCCTTCTTGAACTTCCTGTGGCTAGTGATTGCCGAGTCCTCAGATTTGTCGAGGTCTCTCTGCGGAGCCTCCCTGCCTTCGAGGGAGTCAACAGCTCCTCCCAGTTTTGCGTCTGCAAACTTGCTTGATATCCCTTCCAGTCCTGCGTCCGAGTCATTTATGAAGATGTTGAAGAGCACAGGGCCTAAAATGGAACCCTGTGGAACCCCACTAGTGACAGGTCACCAGTCTGATGTCTTTATATCTTACCTTTACCAATGTACATGGGTGCGTGTATGTGTGCGCACAATGGCCTACTGCTTGTTATGGCCCTTACAGCTTGTGATAAAGCCACAAGCAGCTGCAACTGTGACCTCCCTAAATGTAATATGACAGTGGTTTTGTCACTCTGCTTGGCATGACTGGGAGCTGTAATTGCGAAAGAGAAATGTCTGCTTTTCTGTCCTTCCCTTCCACTCCCTCTCCAAACAGAGCTCAGCAGCCTGCTAACAGGAGTTTGGCTTTAGCAATTGCATGCTGACCCCTGGCCAATTTATGAACTCTCCCCTGCCTTGGGGAGGAGGGACTGGCGCATGCCCTTGTGTTTTCCTTGCATTTCTTCCACACTCTCTGCTTTCTTTTCTTGCCAGACACTTTGACACCGTGACTTATTTTACACTTACAGCAACTTTCTTCTGAGAACTTAATGAGTGCAAAAGGGCACTTAATGACTTCCAAACATTGCAAGGCATACAAGTGCCGTGAGGGAGACAATCTGAAAGGGCAAGCAGGATGCTGCAAGGCCATCTTGAAATATCTACGCACTTTGAAATTAGTTTGTCTCGCCCTGAAGATCTAGCTCCCCCTTCTCCCACTGCCACCCTGTAGTTCACAAATCTCTGCCTGGATATTTCAAGTGTGCCTAAAATTAGGCCTCACAAAGTGTTGGTGCATTGCTAACACCATGTGAAATCCTCTCCATGTAAGCTTGATGCCCTACGGTGAAATACTGTTAGTGCTTGACAACCTCTTGAGAAATAGTCGGCTTTCTCTGAACTCCAGCTCGTTAGAGTAGATTACGGTGTGTATTTTTCCCTTCCCGTGGAAAAAGCACACAGAAGAGAAAGTCTTACTGGCCTTTATCCTTGTTTTCATCTTAACAGTGTGCTTTATGCATTTCTTTCAGAGCAGACAGAAATCCTCAAAAGCAACATTGTCAGTTCTTACGGAAAACTGAAACAGACTGAGGATGCTACTGGGCTGTTTATATTCTGTTGAGGTCTGCCATGCCACCAGCCACAGGGCTCCTTTTCTTGCTATTATATGGCCAGGCTGAAAAGGTGTGTATTTTAACTAATTACTGCTCAAAAAGTTTATTAATCTAGTCTTTCTTGTAATGGTTCTTGATTTCTTGATGAAACCGGCCTAAACATGGGATTGCGAGAGTTATTTGGCACTGAGTGGAAGGATTGGAGTCAGGCACACACTAGCCAGGAAGGTGAAAGTTGCTTTACCATTCCTCTTAGTTGTTAAGATACTGTTCCTCTGCCTTTATGGTTGAGGGTCTGTGTTATTTTTCAGTTCTCCAGCAACAATAAGAGCTCTACCCTCCCTCACAAAATGACAAATGTTCAGCTGAATTGCTTCAAGAAGCTCGATGCTTTAAGAAGTAGGAGAGGATACTGTGGACTAAATAATCCTAGCTCTCAATTTCAAAGAAAATACTCGAGGCCGATCAGTCCCTGTCAGTGTGGTGGGGAAAATCCTGAGCCTGTCTTCACAGTGACAAGCCATGCAAAGATGTCCTTTGGGACTTGCAAGGGTAGGTGCATTTCTCCGGTTGTTTCAAACTCGAGTCATACTGAATAAACACACCCTGAAATACAGGAAACATGGGTATGTAACAGTGCCTAACGTCATTTGTTTCCAAAGGCTATCACAGAATAGATGTGGACTAATAAAACAGCCATGGTGACCCTAAGAACTTAAATGAAATCACCAGAGAAGAAGAATTGGTGGGGTCCATTAAGGACCTTGAGGTTTTGCTCCTTGTTTGACATGCTGAGGGCAGCTGTAGGTGCACACAAGCCTGCTTCATGAAGGTTCTTCCTCTAAGCTAAGGCTTTTAACCACAAGCTTCCCAAATGGTCCTGTGACCACAGTGTTATGTATAGCCCAAGATGCACAGCAAGGCTTAATATGCTTGGGAAGTGAAACAGGCTCTCTCTTATGCTTTGATAATTCATCAGCTGCTTATATGATGTAGATTTTGCCCTTCACAGATTCCCAGACTGAAGAGAAGTTACTATCACCCTAATATTAATTGCTAATACTTAAGAGGGCTGAGGACAGAGGGTGGCAGCACAGCTCTGTCAGAACTCACCCACACACGTTGTGGAGGCTGTGGCAGTGCTGAGTAAGTGTAAAACATTTCACACACAGTTGCTTCTAATTAAATGTACGTATTGTTTGTTTTGCTTCACAACAGGGCAAAAATAACTTCTGTTTGCCTGGTGTGTTTTGATATGTTTTAAACTGCATCTTATTGTTTGACTTAAGCTTACACAGTGAAGTTTAGAGCCACGAGTTGTGTGTATAATGTATGTGTGCAGGGAAAAAAACTTGCCTCGGAGATCACTCACTGATCTTTAACTTATTAAATGATATAAAATTGCTGCTTGTCCTGACGATAAATAACAGTCCATTTCTTAGTGTAAGGAAGAGTAAGCAAGAAGCCATGGTACTGAGGCTATAACCAGATCTAGTCTGGGGGGTAGAGTGAAGAATTTTGGTACAGATATGCATTCAGAACATATGCATGTTCAGAACACGATTCCTGAAACCTCTTTGTTATTTGACAAAACAATAAGTAGAATTACTGGTGGATCATTCAGAGTTCTTAGTACTCATAAAAGGTTTCCTGAATGACTGTCAGAAATTAGCTTTTCTTAAAAGAAGTTAGCTGAGCATTGTAAGGAAGCCTTGCCCATTTCCTTCGTTAACAGGAATAATCTTTGTCTCACGTGTTTTGAATGAGAAGTCAACTTTCAAATGGCAGACCAAAGTTTCTGCTGCACGCAGGTCAAAGCTCAAAGAGAAAGGTTTTGTATTGTTGAAATAGTGACATAATTATATTAATTTTAGTGTTTATATTATGCTTATTTATACTGTTGCAAATTGGTGATTTAGACCTTTGTAATACATTAATGTAGCTTGAAAATCCCTTTAAATCTGAGATAGCAAAACTAACTACCAAATTATGGTTACTGGAATTCTATGATAGTAAAATATAATTTATTTATGACTTGTGTTATAATAAGAGCTTCTTTGAAAAAGACAAAGCATACGCACAAACACTGGGCCAATGAATGTCTTTGTCCTCATTCATTTTGTTTAGCACTTCAACCATTCTCTTAGATGAGATGTTATATCTTGCTTTTGCATCTGTTGGTTTACAGATCTTGTCTTGATGGGCTCTTTTGGATGATCAGGAAATGCATCACAATCTGTTTATTCGTTCAGATAAAATTATTTTATGTTTGCTAATTTCAGGAGAGGTTATTTCAATTCTGAATTGTCTCTGGAAGTCTTAAGCAGCTTACTGGGAAACAGGACCAATGTTTATATCTATTTTGTACTGGTCATAATTTTAGATCAGAACAACGCAAAGGAACATTCCTGAGCTGAAGATATGACGTGCATTTTTTCAGGGAAATGCTTCTTTGGGATGGAAAGGAATGTAAGGGACACAGAGCATCTGAGTATGAAAAAAACCAGAGGAGACCATCTTCCACCTCAACTCCTTTTGGATGGTAGCTGTCTAGATCTAGTCAAAAAGGCACTAAAATCCTTGAAAGGACAAAGGTCAGACCTGAACAGGCTAATTTATACCCATAGAAAAGAAAATGCTACCAGACGAGTCAGGACCTGACTGATAGAAGTCACAGCACACATTTTCATTGTAACTGAAGAGAATCTGAAATATTACTGAGAGATCATTTCTAGTTGCACCTTTAAACATCAATCTGATAATCTCATGCAACTGTGTTAACATTATTGCCAGAAATTTATGCAGTTTTTTTTGCTGACCTCACATTTCTTATTAAGTACACTGATCCTCACTAGTCAGAAAAGGTGTTGAAAGAAATATTTGCGATGACCCTTTTTCTTCAAATGAAGTATTGTGCGCTCTATAAACCATTGTTTTTAAAAAAGCTTTGTTTGCCAGAGTTTGGATGGCAGGGTGTGTGAGAGGTTTCCCCAAAACATTCATAAGTTGGAAATTATATATGATGACACACATTTTATTATCCTTTCAGTTCTGCAGGGGAGGGTTACACAAACTAGGAAAACACCTGATTTTTGGCAGGTTTGCTTTGTAACTCTTTGGTAGCAGTAACTTTGTCCTGACTTGAAAGGTGGGATCCCCCCAGCTGGGGAAATGTGTCTTTGGGATGGAAAGGGATGTAAAGGACACAGCTACTGGCTATGATATGATGGTGGGGATCAGGCAGATAGATGACTGTATCAAGCAGCTGTCTGTGTTTCTTTGTTGCAAAGAAAATTAATTCTTAGGTGGGTTCAGTTTGTGCTGGAAGCCAGCATAACTCCCCAGAATTCAGAGAAGTCATTTCAGCCGAGCTCAGGAAGACTCAATAATTGTGCCCTTAGGTTCTGAAGAGCAAGAAGTGTTTTGAAATAATTATTCCCGCTGGAAGCTGTAATGAGGTTAGGTTAGACACGATGAATAATTCTAATTCCTTATTGTCTAATGACACAATTTAAAATAGCATTTCAGACGTGGGCCTCCCAGGTAACTGGGTTAGATCAGTAATCTCCTGCTCTTATAGAAACACTTCTACTCATTCCTCTGTGCCACGTCTTTCTGTGACTGACTGACCACAGGCTTTCTGGGTTTCAGCACGGCAATCTGACTATAAGACTTCCCTCTGTGACTGTACATATAGACAAGATGCTTATTTGAGGGCAAGGTAGAATAGTTTTTGATGTAAACATTTTCAGTGGGGGAGAAAAACAAAATCCTTGGAAGCAATTTAGGGGAGGAAGGTCTTTTTGAGCAGCTGCATCTGAAGCAGGACAGAATAAAGGCAGCACCCCAGCATATTGTCAGGAATAGACAATAGTAATAGGGTCATCCTCATACAAGCTGCTTTTATCTAGACCAAACCCCAGTCTTTTCTCTAGAAGCACTTGCAAACAAGCTTAAGAAGACTGGTAGAAGAAGTGATGCTGAGGAAAAATACTTTGTCATCTCCAGTCCAACAAAGAGGGTAAACTTTTATATTTGGAAAAGAGAAATGTTTAAAATAAACAGATATATTCTTTTACTTTCACTCAGCCCTGAATTCTATGAAGTTAGTCAGTGAAGTTATTAAAAACTTAAGCTCTCTCAAGCATTATTTTGCTGATGCTAGTCATGGACGCTGAGCCCACACTCATGAGAGACACTAGATTCCAGCTTCCTCTCTCAGCTATACTTGCTCAGGCATCAGTTCCTCACCGCTCTGCAAGGACTGGCTGATACCCAGGACTAGGAAATCTAAAACTATGAAGAAAAACTCATGTGGCAATGGTTTCTCCTTCTCCAAAAGAAAACAATTAGGAAATAGTGAAGGCATCTAGAGCACAGATGCAGCTGTCTCAGTAATTTGCACAGGCCTGACCTGTGCTTGTTAAGTACTTAGGTGATGGGCAGTGTCCCTTAAAAGTGAATTCAGCTTTAAGTGAAGTAGGGCTCATTTTTTCCCTGCTGGAAGATATTGCGGAATCATCTCTGCTAAACCTGAAGGTAGTGCCAAGGATGTAAAGAGAGCTCTGTGCATGGACAAAGAAAATAACTTTCATATTGCCTTTTGCCCCAAGTATTCAGGTAAACATCTGTTGATGAACTCCCTCCTCTCATTCCTGCCCTTAATTTCTGTTTGTCAAGTTTATTTGTATAGACAAAATTCATCCAGGTTCTGCATACCACACCTCTGTAATAACAAGCAGACCTGGCTAGCAGAGGAAATTTAAGATGTGACCTTGAAGGCAAGCCCAATGCCCTTGAAATCTGTAGTTCACTGCCTGAGGTCGCACATCAGTTATATGGCAGTGTGAAGAGTGGAATATCTTCCACTTGGAAAGGCAGCATATTCCTTGGCAGACTCTCCAGAGGGCTCATCTAGATTAGTATCTGTCTGACCCTTGTTGTACTAACGCAGATCACTGACTTAGTCTTCTTAGTGGGGTCAGAGATGGGAAATGTTTCACAGCCCCTTATTCCCTGTTTGCCTTGGTTTGCCCGACTTCACAGGGGAGATAACAGCAGTACTGAGATAGCCAAATATTTGGCTTGTATGAGTACATATCTTAATTAGCAGAGTTCTTTGGTCTGTGGCAAGTGCACCAACAGCAAGAGGAATCCTTCACGCCATAAAAAGCCTTGAATTGTTTCCTCTAGTGTTTAGTCACCTCTCAGGATGGAGCCACTAATTTCTCCTCCTCCCCCTTTAACACACACATTATGTAAATAATCCTAACAATAAGCTGTCTGGAGTATTTTATTGCCTAATTAATATAATTTTAATATTATGAATAAATAAGATCACATTCAGATTGTGAGTATAGTAAAGTTAAGATGATCCAAGAAGGAGTTTCAAATCCCTTCACATCTGTTCCTCTATTTCGTTGGATTAATTTTTTGTTCTAAATTAAATTATTCTTATGAATCTGTTTCCTCTGAAGTTCTGCCCTCTTCCCCCCCCATCTTTTCATCATCTGTCTGCTCAACACCTTTCCTGCTCTCTTGCACAGGGAAATAAAAGCTACTTGACAGCCCAGCTGGCTGAGCAGGTCTGTGCTGTTCCCCTCCATCCCTTGTGGTGCTGCGGAATGCAGTGGGTTTGGAAAGCTCTGGACTGATTGGTCCCTGTTTTCAGATGAGTGCAGGCTTTCCAACTGGCATTCGTTGTTACTTTGATCCAGGTTTTAATTAAAAACTTGGGAATTCAAAATCCATTGAACTGTAGTAGACTTACTTTTTAGGAAAAGATTCTTTTCTTCCTTCTCTTCCCTGTCCTAAAATAAAACTCAAACCCCAACACCTCCCAGGACCTTGCTTATTTCTGTTTAGTGAAGGAGAAAAAGTTGTTGAATATTCATCTTCTTTACATGGTTCTTACAAGGATTTTAATTTTTTTTTGAACTTTTGGCTAGAGAAATGCTGATGTGACTATAGTTTCCAAGTCACCAAAAAAACTAAAACAACAGCTAGAAAAAGTTCACAAGGAAAACAAAATTCTTGTAGGCATAAGAGAAGCTTATTTGGTAATTGGGATTTCATTTTCATTTTGTTAAATTGTAAATTCTCAGTGTAAGGAATCACCCCTCCCTTAGGCTAGGAGAAGAACTTGGCATATTTTGGGCATTCTCACAAGTTGAAAAGAACTTGGTTGCAGGTAGCTATGGGAAGAAGCTCCTTGTTCTCTTTAGTGTAAAGAGGAGAGTCTTTGCTCAAAGATGCTTCCTTCCGTACCTGACCTTTTGCAGTACAACCAGTGTTCTGACCCCTCCTGAGTGCCCTCCCTACTGCCTCTAAAATGCTGCAGCTCCTGCTGGGGTGCAGCTGCCTCCCCATTCATCTCTAGTGTCCCTCTTGCTGAGAGCAGCCAGCAGTGCTGGGTCATGAGTTACTAATGTCTGACTGTGGTTCCTGTTTTCCTAAAATAAGCAGCTCTGTATTCCCAATTGATTTATCAACACCAGCACCTTTGATGGGATCAAAAGCCTGCAGCTATTGTGAATACCTACTTCTTTTCTTAATGATGTATT
Organism: Empidonax traillii; assembly: GCF_003031625.1. Lineage (NCBI taxonomy): Eukaryota > Metazoa > Chordata > Aves > Passeriformes > Tyrannidae > Empidonax > Empidonax traillii. The sequence goes on from NW_020955937.1 coordinate 523,855, forward strand.
TTTAAGGCATGCAGTTGTTAGTGGGACTTGAATCCTTAATCTCTGGAGAAAAATTTGGCTGAAATCAACCTGACAGGTTAAAAAGCCCTTGGAGGTACAAACCAACATGGGTAGACTAAATGACCATTTAGAAATGGATGATAGTTAGGAATCTACTCTTTTTCCAGGAGTGTTGTCAGGGCATGACCATTTTTGTGCTGTCCTGTTTCATTGTGCATCGTGAAAGATGAGGACCAGTATCTCCTCGTATCCCCTTGGGTATATCTTTATACCAGTTTATTTACTGTCATTTTTGCACTCTTGTGTTGCAGACTCCTGTTTGCACCCAACTGCTTGTGGAGCAATTGGCATGGTGTATGCCTTTTTCTGCTTCCCTCATGGGGAACACAAAGAATGGGTGCAGGAGGCATCCTGAGTCAGCTCCCACATGTTGAGAGACGTGTGCTGTGCTTCTTACTTCATGGGGATACCTCTTTGAGTCTCACTCCTGAAACTGGGAATCCCTTTTCCCCTTCAAGGCACATTAGCCATAATCTCCGCACTTCTATAATTTTAAAATTTTTACTTTCTTTTACTACTTAAAGTTATTACTTCTCTGGTAGTAAAAGGGACATAAACTTAGTGCAAAGGAAATTATACCTGATTTATGCTTGTGTAAACAGCCTGTATTTCTTCATGTACAGGTAAATGGAATTATAAAGACATCTGTGAATAAAATGTTGAGAAATGAGAGAGTTCACTAGTAACTCATTTACCGTGACAGGAGATGAATAGAGGTAATTTAGTCTCATAAAAGTAAAATTGGCTCATGTTTTACATGGGGGTGGGAAAAAGATTATTGTTTAGCATCTGGAAAGCACAGTGGAGTTGAGAATTGGCTGTAGTGCTGAGGGGGTTTGACTGCCTGGCTCTGTAACCTTGGGTGAGTCATTTGTTGTGCCTGGTGTACATGCTGCTTCCTGTAAATACAGACCTAATTCTTGGCTAGTTTGTAGAGGGATTTGTTCTCCCCAAATGAAGCACTGGAAAATAGGACTCTTGTGTGATGCTGCTCTATTGCCACGTTTGAGTAAGAGTTTTTCCTCTTCTCCTTCTCTGTCTGATTATACTTGCTCCAGAAGTGTATTTCTGCCTTCACATCTTCTTGGGGACAGAGAGAGTGGAATGTAATCCTGAAAGGAAAGCAAATATCCTTTGGTTTTAAAGTTATATAAGAGTAAGATAAAAAGATTAGGGCCCGTGGGACTAGGCATTATGAGACTTGGATGAATGACGTCATCCTCTAAGGTACCTACCTCCTTGCACACATAAGCTGAACTGAATGAAGTCTGCCTGGGAAGTTCTTTCCAGGACTTGTCTATTAAAAACACAAAGGGAAAAGGAGACGGAGTAAAACTATGCAAGAAAAAGATTGCCCTTGTTACTAGTGAAAGTGTTGTGCAAGTCCTGAGATAAAGGATGGTTGAGGCTGCTCTGTGGTGTAGGCTGACCAGTGGCTCTCCCTCAGGGTCTAGAGGTAGCCTGAAATGGGAGAGACTTGCCAAGGATGAGAAGGATTGGAGAAAGAAAAAAAAAAAAAAAAGAAAAATGTAAAGATATAAAGATTTTGCATAACTAACTTCGAAGAATCTTGTTCTGCCACTGTGGAACAGGAAGACAAAAGTGGTGGTGTGTGTTATATTTTTGAAGGTGGAGCAGAGAGAGAAGAGTTCTGAGGATAAACTGGATTGGCTCTGACATGGCCTCTGGCTTTGAAAGTTCCAAGAGGGTGCTTTATAAAAATCTTTGGGATGAGCAAAAATGCATTGATTCCACACTATGGGTAATGCTTGTTTACTGGTGTGAATGGATTAAAGCCCCCAAAATGTCTATTTTTGCCTAACCTGGCCACTTTAAGCATTTTTAGCTCTTAAGAAAACTAAGCAATGAGACTGGCTTATTTCTACTGGTGTTTTGTTTCATAAGAAGTGTTACCATCAGTCTTTTTTGAAGTTGGGATATTTCAGTATGAAATGGACTTGCTAAATCTTACATTATCAGTAATTATTATACTGATTATATTTCTCTTTCCATTTTTGTGGTCTTTCTGGTTCCTCTGAGTGGTGATGATGTGCAGGCTGGCCCTTCTTAATGAGTTATTTACACATTATTTCTGGTAACTGCAGACAGTAAGATGACTTGTGCCTCTTTAAAACATTCCCCTAAATCACTCTGAAGATGCTGTTGTGTCAGTACTACTGTACATGCTACTTCTGTGCTTTTAATCAGCTCATCATGCTGCAGATCTGTGAAAAATGTTGTTTACAACAGTTTGGGGCTCTTGGCTAAACACTACAAACAGCTTTGGCCTGGGACTTGCTGAAGTCCCCAGCCATCAGTCTAGCCTGAGTGCTAATCCTTGTGCTTTGCAGCCTGGGCTTTGCCAGCGGGATTTAAAAAAAGCCTATTCAAATGTAGGAACCTGTACAAATGCTCTGGGTCTGGGTAGGCAGGAAATATTTGTGTGAGTTCAGGGAAATCTCCATCTCTCCTAACCTTTAAAGGTCGGTGTGTGTCTCCAGGTGATTTACTTGAAGAATGCCTCTAGATTCCCATCTCCCAGAGAAAGGACAAATCCACCGAGGGTTTCAAGGGAATGTGAAGTGTAGAAGCTAAGGAGAGAGCTTTGATAAGTCAGGAAAGGCAAGCTATGCACAAATAATTTAAACTTTTCCTGGTGTCATGGTTTAATCCCAGCCACCAGCCAAGCCCCAAGCAGTCACTTGCTCATTTCCCCACCAGTAGGACTGGGGAGAGACTTGGAAAGGTAAAAGCCAGAAAACTCACTGGTTGATATAAAGACAGTTTAATAGGGAAAGCAAAAGCTGCACACACAAGCAAAGTGAAACAACGAATTAATTCACTGCTTATCATCCACATGGACCTGTTCAGCGATCTTCAGGAGGTGGGTCCTTTCATGCTACCAGCACCCTCTTGTGCCGTGGAGAAGCACAGAGATCATGGACACACCATGATGAGGAAGGGAAATTTTGGAGCTGTGAGAGGACAGGATGGCAGTCTGCAGTGCAGGGTCATTTTGCTGTGGCGATTTTTAAAATTTTTTTGATCCAGTTGTAGTTAATGTTTTCAATAGCTAACTCTTATGTTTGGCTTCCAAAATCAGTGGCCCTGCAGATGCAGAACAGGCACGTTCCAGCTTCCTTGCTTACCATATCTGCTCTGTGTGCCTGAGCCCTGAAAAGGAGGTGCCATTTTTTGGTTCTTGGACTGTTTGAACAGGATATTTTTTAAGTCTCAGTCTTTGTATGTGTGTGTGAGACACAGCTGTTCTCTCTGATTCCTTCTGCTCCTCCATTCTGAAGTGTCTTATTGTTCTTATGGTTCACCTTGCCCAGTGTAGTGGTTCCTGCTTATGAAAATTGTGTCACTTTCTCCTCACCATCTTCCTTTCAAACAAATGCTGTCAGCAACTCATTTTGCCCTATTCTTTTCACTGCTAATCTCCCTATGACCTTTTCATGCTTGAACAATTGCCCAGTGACTCAGATTTATCTTATCTGCTATTGTAAAAATTTTCAGGAGGAGAAGGTGTCTGTGTAACTTGCTTTACCTTTATGGCATTATAGAGTATAAATGGTTGTTATTATTAATTCATCTCAAAATGGTCTCCTATTGGACAAGTGTACTTTTTTTTTAGCATATAATATTTAAGACGTGCTTGTAAGTAGTCCACAGCATATTTTCTAAAATTAATGGAATTAATTTTCTAAAATTAATGGAATCCCCCAAAATGGGAAGTCACTACTGGGTCTGTTTGTTAAATTTTTGCTGAGAAATGGAAAGGGGCAGGATTTTGTATGCAAATTATGAAAGGTGGAGATTTGGCTTTACGTATGTTGGCAGCCAATGTTGGAAACAGACCACAACATGTGATGCATTAAAATGTTTTAGAATGATAGAAAAAGAAAGCTTCGAATTTTGTTGAAGCTATTCATGTTAAGACATGCACACTTTAATTAAAGAAGCCAGACATCAGCTGAATGGAAGGCACTGATTTGTTTTCACTGGAAAAACAAGCTCTGACAAGAAAATGGAGAGTGAGAATAAATTCAGAGATAGTGTTTATTGTTTAAGATAACCATGGTTGAGAAACAGATCATGTCTAGGGTATTAGAAACTAAAAGAAGGAAAAGAAGAGACATACATGTGTGCTGCCTTTTCCTCAAGCATTCCTTAGGCTGTATCCACTCCATAAATCTCCATGTAAAATTCTATGAAATTGTTTTCTTTGAGTGAAAAATTGACTTCACTAAAATAGCTTTCCCACTGACTTAAATGGAGCTGGCTTTCTGGCTGTATAAGATATTTTCAGGAAAAAATATGCTCATTAAATGCAAGAAGTTTTGCCCAGTTAAGTCATGTTGGGGATACTGTGGATATAAAGGCAGAAGTTTTAGTGCCCCAAACAAGTTGTAACTGTGAGCAGCCAATTAATTTTGTAGTTGGAAAATGTTCATACACTTCAGTGTGAAGCTGTTGCCTCGTCCTTTTAGCTTTGGAACAGAAAGAAATGAGAATTAGATACCGAGATCTATATTACACTCTATCAAATCCTGTGGCAGAAGTGGATAGTTGTAAGGTTTACTTAGATCTGTAAATATATCTCAGTGTAAGCCATGAATGGAGTCTACATGTACTCACACTTTTTCTTTTTTATTGAGAAATGTTCAGGTGTGGGATCAAAGTAAGATGTGGACAATTGTATTTTCCTGGACAAATGTGTTCCATTTTGGATCTAAGAAAAAATAAAATCACAAAATACTTCATTGATTATTTGGTCAGAGATAAGGATAAGACAGAAGCAGGATTATTTTTCTCTATAGCCTCAAGTTTCTGTAATTTAATGTAGTTTTTCAGTGTTTTAGAAGTGGTTGCAACTGGCTACACTTGTAAATTTACTTTCTGCAGGGCTCCCAAGGTGGAAATGGTTATGGTGGCAGCCAAGGGCCCTTGCAGAAATTCCAGGAGGCACTCTTGGATTGCTCTGCACTGGTCCGGTCTTGCTGTGAAACCCCGGAGAGGCTTCCCAGGTAATTGCTTATTATGTAGGTCCTGCCTTGTCTTCTGCCCCTTGTTTGCATGCATGGGTATCAGGACAGAGGTGATCAATAAGATAATAAACACCCTTTTTCCATCTCTGTCCCGTTGGACCATGAAGGTGTTTAATTAGTTTTCTGTCTATCTGTATTCTTGCAATGACACTTACAGGAGAAAGACGCTTCATGAAAAAGGGAGGAAATAACAAGTTCTTTAGGCTCTCAGGTTTTTCTAGCATCTTTCTTTTAAGCTCCCACTTTCTCATCTTCTAAGACTTCTCTTCCTTTGCTTTTTGCTCTTTTACTGGCACGGGTTGCACTGGAGCTAAAGCACCAAAACAAGTTTCCTTGGCCATCCAAGCAGTGTCTGTGAGAAGTCACTGCTCCTACTTTTAGGAATTTTCGTCTTGTGTTTTTTCTACACTCTGAGACATGAGGATTGGAGTTTGGCACTGTGGAGAGGGCAGCACTCATTTGTTTCCAGCTTTCATGGGTGGTGATTGATTAACGCTCAGCTGATATTTTATCGTGAATCCTTGTTAACTGTTGATGAGGCAGATTTTGTTTGCTCTTAGGCAAGTTTGTGCGGTCACCCTCAAACACAGGGATCGTGGTGGTGAGAGCTGGCTTTAAACTGTAACTAGCAGTAGAAAAAGCAATTTGCTGCTTAGTGTTAAAATAGTGATAGAAAATAAAGGAGCAATATTTCTTGAGCTGCAGTTAGAGATTCGGTGGTGTTGCATAAATTGCGATGACTGCATATGAAAAATAGATTTTTAGAATAAGTGAAAAATATGGTTTTAGAATGAGTTGTGTTTCTGCATATGTACCATGGAATTGTAGCTCAATATTTAAATGAATATTAAGTTTTGCCATGTGTGTTTTCTTTCGTTGTGGTTTTTATTGTTGTTGTTGTTGTCCTTTCCAGGGGTTTTTGTTTGTTGTGTTGGTGGTGTTTGTTCTTTTTAAACATGGAGCACATATGGTAGCACTGGGAAGCTAAATGCAGATGTCTGAGGAAAAGCATTTCAAACGAGAAGCTGGGAATTATATCAAACCCAAAAGCAAAAGGGAGAGAAAGAAATGGTAGCCAAATATTTAGCTGTAGCTAAAAGATAATCAAACTTTAACAAAACCTCTTGTAAATGCAGCATTTATTATAGTTTTGCTCATGCCTTGCTTTGTCCCTGCTATATAATTCTTTGCACTGTACTTTTGAAATAGAACATTGTAATATTTTAAATTGCAAATTGAGGGAACAGTATGAAGCTTATGGATAGAGCTCTTTGCAGTCCAAAGTAACAATTTTTTTTTTCCCCATAGGATTGAATATACAATTGTACGTAGCAAATGTGAAAGCAGCAAGATTATGGGACTACTTTTATTCTGAGTTTTTTGAAGTTGAGGGGTTTGGCATGCTGCCTGTTCTATTCTGTGAGTATGGAGATGGGTGTTAGGGCTGATTGTCATAGACATGGGAGTAGTTGGGTTAGGGTATTATGTGGTGCCTTACTATGCCATGGTCTGTGTGATCCCTTGGATATGTGCTGATGAACTTCTTAAAGTCACATAACCTATCATTACTGTAGTATTGCTTTTTGAAGCATCAGCATCCTTTAACTATCCCTCACTGCTGAAATAAGTTATCTTTGAGCTTTTCTCTCATTTGCATTACCAACCATAACACCTCCCCGAGCTTCTGGAGTTCCAGCAAGTACCCTTGTCATAGGGTGATGCTGCTTGGCAGACGAATGTGACACTATATTAAAATCACACTGCCAGTTTTGCTTTTTTTCTTTAATAATAGCTCTGTGCTACTCTGACGGTGTCAAAGCAACACACAATTGCAGTGAAGAGATAAATGAGAGGGGTCTTATGTCCTGGTAAAAATGTCACTACAGGAATGGTAAAAAGCAAATCCTCCACAAGTTGGCCACTAAGTGTGCACAAATTTTAGAGAGTGTGTGAACGTTTTAGAGAGGTTCCTTCCAAGGGGAAGGTTTATTAGGGTGATTTTACTTGCAGGGTGAATGAGAGCAGGTGCAGATGGAGGAACAGATACCTGAGAAGTGAGGGTCAAAGTGCTGGCTTTTGAGACACTGTTGAATGCTAATGGCCTTCTGGGCTCTATCTGGATTCTGCATGTATGGGATTTGCTCCATCCACCACTCTGCATGTATGAATGCATAAAACCAGGAGAGAGCAAAACCCTGTGGTTTATCTCTTCTTGCAGTATTCAGACAGGAGCTCTGAGTCTCAGTGACTTTTTCCTGGGTTTGGCAGTTTGCTTTTTGATGCATAATCTTTCCTTCTGCGTTTGAGATCAACTAGGACAGACTAATCCCAAGATTAAGGCAGATCAGATGAGGGACTGTTTCCATAGCAGATGCTGTCATATGACAGCTGAGCTCCTCTTGTGACAGAGGAAGGCCATAGGCCAATGCAGATGGTGGGGCAAATCCTGTTTGTCTTGACTAACTGTAAACTCCATCGTAGTTCCTTTTTCCCCTGCAGAAAACAAACCCCAGCAAGCATCCAGTTAAGGAGAGTGAATTGGTTGAAATCCTAACCCAGGCTTGCGCTGACATCTCTTCTGAATAATGATCTTTATTAAGGTTTGCATTAGTTCATGTTTGACTTGATGAGTAGCAGTTTGCATAGTCCCGGAGCCAGCTGCAGGAGGGAACTGTCTGCTGACTACCCCAAGGACTGCACTGTGTAGCTGCACACTCAGCTGTGCTGAAAAGAATCTAAGAGCTGCCCTCAAAAATTACTTATGGAGGTCTAATGAGTAAGTTCTTTGACAGAAATTGATACTTCTGAGACTCTTCTGTAAAATCGCAGCAGTTTATTTTAGTATCATCTTGGGATGAGGCTTTCTACTAAATGGAGACAACAAGGTTATCTGTGAGGTGTAGCTGTTATTTCAATATTTAGATTGGAAAGCTTAATATCCTTCTGAAACAAAATATAGTTACAGTTCCTATGACAACTGTTTCTGTCTGCTCTGGAGCATGGGCTAATGACAGAATTTCATTACACGGTCATGTAACACAGGGCACTGTGACAGCCTTGTCATCTCCGCTCCTCTGTTTGCTCCTAAATGGCATTTAGCTGAAGCCCACTTGTGCTGTGCAGAACACGAACTGTAGTGACTGACCTTCGCTGTGCTTACTGCCTGCCGCCTCTGACTTCCCAGCTTCCTGCTTTTCACTAGTAGGCTCCCTTTCTACCAAAATGCAGTTGGTATGCTGAATTTTATTGACAAAGAATTCTAGAAACTTACTTCAGTGGTAGAAATTCTATACACTGACATTAATTAAGAATAGCATCTTAACAAGTACACAGAGTTCTGATCTGCTGACAAACTTGTGAGTATAGCAGGCAAACCAGACTATTAAGCAGATTCCTGCAGTTACTTCTGTAACACACTTAAGAAAAACTGTAACAAGTTGAACAGATATATTAAAAGACTTTATTCACAATAGAGAAATTTTTACAAATATAAGTTCTTAAAAATTAAGCATCTTGATCTATTATGTATTCCATAATTTGTTTATATAAAGATGAAAAGACTAAATGGAATTATGTACAAATCAAAACCAATTTAAATACATGACAGAAATGGATATGTATGAAGTCACCATAGAAACAGTGAGCCATTGAGCATTGCAAAAATCTGTGTACAATCAACACATATGCAATACTTATCTCACAAACAATCAAAAATTATTTTTCCCCCCATGAAAAAATATGGGTGCATTTAAAACTGATCTACCTCTTATAACTTAACATACACAGATTTAAATGTATTATCATGCTACAACAAAATGGAAGTATGGGCAGTGTTGTTTATGCAAAGATAACGTGTCCATGTCCTTGTTGCCCCTATCTGTGTGTCTCCTCCCTCCCCCCCAATAATGAGCAATTTCTTTTGCTCTTATCAATGACTGGGAACACAGTGATCCTTACTAGCTACTTCCATGCAGCTAGTTAAGTGAATGGGAAATAAAATGCATATTATTTCAGCAATCTAACAAGCAATGGTAAGTGTGGACTGTTTCAAAATGATTGCTCTAACTTTGGTGTTTTGGGGTTATTTAAAAAAAAAAAAAAGATATATCGATATATTCTCAGTTTATGAAAATTTTTTTCTTACAGTTGGCAGATCTACACGTTGTACAATCTTCTCGTCTACTTACATTAGTTTACAAAAAGTACAGTATAGTGCAGTTTGTACATACAACCTGAATACCAATACCAGTCGCATCAAATTTGTGCTCTTTCAAATCATCATAACTCCCACACTGAAAAAAAAAATCATATGAAATGTCTGTATTACAAGGAAACAGTCGTGATATTTCTATTTAAGTACATAAGACCCAATGCATACACAGTTGTGGGTTTGAAGCCTGCTTTTTGAAATGTGAAGAAGACCTATCTGGTTCTCTGCTGCTTCCTTTCAGCTCATTAAGTACCAGCAAGATCTGGGGGAAACAAACTGTGGTTAAGAAAACCAGAGGCTTACAAAATGCACTTTTCAAAGACTGTTTTTGTCTGAGCTGTTGCAGTTATTTAGCTGAGAGGAGGCCTATAGCAGCACATGCATGTGTTAGGCAGCAGCAGCAGGTGACCCAGTAAAGCTACCTAAGAAAAAAAGTAATTATTATTATTATTTTGGTTAAAGAGGGAAGAGATTTTTTTGTTTTCTTTTTATTCCACATCTATAATTTCTTTGTGGTACTTCAGGGACTGGAAAAAAATCTCTCTTATAAATACCATTTCCACAGAAATACAATGAATTATAGTCCTCCGACAATACAAATTCTGGAGCATCAAAATCAGCAGAATTTCTGCTTTTTGACAGAGGAAATAGCAAAGACTTCGTCTTTGCTTGGTTGGTTTCAGAAAACTACTGTGACATGAGGGAATCCATACTTTAAAACAGAAAATAGTAATTGAAAAATGGACAGTAAAACAAAAAGTTTTGAGTCTCTGCACTGGCTCCATGAAGCAAGCTTTACTTGCAGATGCACATCCATTTTTATCCCTTCTTCCAGTGCTGCGTGGCCCAGGCTCAGAAGGGTGATGGAAGGATCAGCATCACCTTGCCTTGCCCCCTACATAAATGCCTTTGGCAGCTTACGTGGGCACATGCCATCTTCCCTGTCTGCAGGGAAAGGAGAGAGGCAGTGCTGCCTGTAAAGACTCCAGAAGGTGAAGTCTACGGGTCAGCTTCCAGCTGCTATATATAAAAATCTAATTAGTAATTTTTCATCCTGGCTTCTACCTAAGAAAATGTCCCTTGCAGACCTCTATTAGTATAGAAAAAATGTAACTGTAAAATGTAAATGTTACTGCCTAAACAATTGTGCTCCCTCAGCTATGCTTAGCAATGCTGGACATGTGAGCTATCTTACTGAATGCCATTAAATGTTACTGATCAGAACCATATTTTTTTTTTGCTGCAGTCAAGTCAGGGAATTATGTGCTTTCTCAGAATGGGAAGCCAGGTGTTTCCTACCTGAAATGTATGAGAGTCATCCTGTCATTAAATGAAGACATAGGTAAACTTAAAAATCATGTAAACCACTTCAAACCAGACTTAAATAAAACCAGTGTGCCATTTCTTCTTCCCTTTGGTGATGCCACAAAGCAAAACATTTTTTGGTAAAGTTGTTACCTTTCTCAGTAAGCCAGGTCTCTGCCCTAGGGAGTATATTTTAAACACATTGCATTTCTGTTACTTAAGACAGTTTTTCTCAGAAAGTTTTCATTCCATGCAGCATAATTTCCTCTCTGAATAACTTATCTTCCTTTGAGGAGCCAAGTTTTCTTCAAGGCATCTGAATATCTAGCTTTATTCATACAGATACATTAGATTGTTTCGTGACAAATAACTACCAAGTCTGGTGCCAGGTCTCAACCTACCTAAATGTTTGCAAAAGTCCTAGAGAAAGAAACAAATTGTCTCCGATATAATTCTCAGCTTCCAGGAAAATGTCATTGAGTATTCTTTTGCCTTTTTGGCAACCAATCAAATGAAAGCTGCTGGACTTAATATATAAAGAAGGTTAATACTCCCCTTTTTAGTCAGAAATTACTACCTTATTTTACTTTATAGTAGCTTGACTCAAGACGTAAGAATAACACCACTTAGAAAAGGGAGGAAACAATTTATTCTATTACAATATTCTAACCAAAACCTAAAAAAACTAAGGTCTGCTAACTAATGTGGTAAATTCATAAAAACTAGTTTAATCTAACTTCAACATATACTGCAATTTCAGAGTTGTGTCTGCATGAGATGAAAACACCCCTGTGTAGACTTCATTGACAATGAAATACAGATGGTTTACCAAGTAATAATAGACCCGCATAAGAAGAGGCTGTCACAGTCACAATATTTGTCCTGGATGAAACACAAAACAAATTACCATAGAACAAAACAAAATAAAATTAAAAAAAAAAAAAAAAGGAAAAAGCTCTTTATACTTAATTCAATATGGCTTTTTGCAACATGGCAAAATATTACAGCTTAAAGCATACATCTCCTCACAGAGGAGAAGAGAATTTTGCAGTCAAATTAAAAGCATAACAGGAAACGAGTAATATGCAGACCCTCTGCTCTTTTTGGCCAAGATGACAGTGCAGCCTAACAGAATCTGTGGAGATGTACTATTTCTCTTCTAAGAAGTTATTCTTGTGGATTGGAGGACTGAGGTTTTATCATAATTAATTTGGGGCCATTAATAAATATTTACTGTTAAAAAAAAACAGACTGCAAAACACTTGAATTAAAATTTTAACTCAGGAATTTAAAACCAAATTATGTGCCCAAGTCCTGGAAAGAAATATAAGGAATGAAACAAAGGATAACTTAATCTTCATCTATTTCTGGTTTTCTTCTTTATTTCCATCATCTTTGTGAAGAACAGGGAGAGGATGAGCCTCTGTATTGAAGACCCAATGTTCAAATGGAAGAAGATCATCTTCAGAAAACAGCAAATACAGGTACCTGGCAAGAAAAAAAGCAGGAAATGTGACCACATCTACAAGTGAAACTACAATAGTTTTCTGGAAAACATATGGTATTTCATTTACTTGAGTATTAAATTTTGTGTTGAAATGGCATGACTGCTTTTTTTTTCTGGTCCCTGCAACTTCTTCTTGCACAGCAAAGGAAAGTAAGTGAGGAAACCAAGACAAAACTTTGTTCATCTCATTAAAAACTTAGGACATGATGACAGATAATGAAATCTTTTGGTTTTCTCTTTTAACAGGCCCTGCGACTTCTTCTTCTCTTTCTACAGTTTTCAAACGGAAAGTATGTAATACAAGCCTGATAAGTCTAGTCAATTTGTTTTATTAGTGTTGGCATATATAATTAGATCCTATCAAAGACAGGAGATGCAATTTCTCAAAAACTATCAAGTACCTTTATCAGAAGTAAAGAGAGTTTCCAAAAATCAGGGAACTTTTAGTTTATTGACATAGATGGGGAAAAGAAAAGGCAATTTGGCTTCCTGTCACCTAAGAAAAGCTATGCTATTCCACTCAGATTTTATTATGTGAATGTCAAGGGTACTAAAGATAAATACTTATCTGTACAGATGATACACAGAACTACTTCCCATTAATGAAAGTCAACTTTCTTAACTTACTTGAGTGTCTCTGAAAGGAAGAAACTTTGCTGCACATCATCATGGCTTTCATGATTGTTATAAACATCTCTAATGCCAGAATAGCCACCGTCTACTCTGCAGTGTTTTTCCAGTGCCTGAAGCAGGGAAAAAGACAAAACAGTAGGATTAACAAAATGAATCATCTATCAATTTTTCTTTGTTTGACAATAAAACTAGCCAAAAACAACTGTCACAATTTTTTTGGAAAAGAGATGAAAACTAGATAAAGCTCCAGATAGAAAAACCTCTTTTTTTAAAGACACATGCACATGTGTCTAATTTTACATTTAGGAAGAGAAGCAAAATGATAAATGAATAAAAAGTGAACACAAACCAGCTTTCAGAAGGAAAGATATAGGGGTATAAGGAGGTAAAGACATGGATTTCCACTTATTTTCTTTTTCCTCTTTTTAATAGGTGTAACAATATTCTTTCTCTGCCAAGCTTGTCTATCAGCCTTTAGAGATCACGTTACATATACCTTTCTTGGTCATATTTCAGTACTTAAAAATGATTGTGATAGAATTGAATACCATCCCAAAGATCAGTCTTTTCCTTACCGCCTGCAAGTCCCTTCAAAACAAGGAAAGGCAACTCTCCATTTTATATATAAGTTGTTTGGCTTCTCTTTGCAATTATTACATTTTTCAGTGGGAAACACTGCTATTGGGCTGTGACTGAATTTCTATACTGCAGTAGCTATGTTTTTCTTTGCTGCCTTTCTGAAAAAGCTTCGTCTGTAACACAGGAGTAGATAGAAAGCCAGTACGTGGCTGGATTTAACATGCTTTAGCTATAACAACAACTATGTTTTTCTCTAACTAGTTTCCAAATTCTGTATTCAATTAAAAGGTGTAAAACAGATGACTGATGCCTATTTCACAATAACAAGGAGTACATGGACGACCTAAAATTCAATTTCTTTTCTGCCCACAGGAATATCTTATATTGTGAAGGAGATTTATAATTTTGAAGGAGAAAAAAGATCAGATGAAGAGTGTTTACAGAAGGGCAAAAAATACGTGCCAGAACTGTAGCAGGTATATACAGTTAGACTATTTAACAAACTTTAACTCTATTTTAGACAGATGTTTGCATTAGAAAGGTCGAACCCATATGCCTATGTATGAGCCATCACTTCTTTAAATGTACTGCTATCCAATACCTTATTTGAATATTAGTTATCATTACTTTGTTTAAAAATAATAATTCTTTTTTTTTTCTTTATAAATGACCTATTTAAGAAGGCCACAAATATTCTTAGCCTCTTAATTCTTCTCAGTCTGTTTTATAACTCTCTTGTACCATGCAGTATGATGAAGGAGTTAGGAGAATCTAAAATGATTATATTTAAAACAACTCATTATTCAAAAACAAATCCAGAAAATGGTATTTTACCGTAAATGATTTCTCACAATGAAAATGATGGTAGGGATAGTGGATTACTACATTCACTCAGGACCACGCTACTCTGAAACTTGATGTTTGGTCTGGAGCTGGTATTGGAGCAGCAACTTTCAGGCAGAAGTACCTCAGGCTTTATCCAACCCCCAACAGAGAGCCAGAAGATAACTAGTTTCTGAAGTTACTACTAATATCACTGCAGTGAGTACAAGATGTGTAGATTTTATTTAGGGAAAGATGCTGCATTTCAAAACACACATGGCTATGAAAAGCTATGAAAAGGCATAAGGTATGTCTAAAATAGGCAGAATAAGCATTTTCTCATGAAAGATGGGACTAAAAGTCACGAATAATTACTGAGGTATCCATCACCTTCACCTGCTTCAAAGACTACTGGAGATCTGTGTTTTGCTGTGAGTAGATATCCTAAATGTCCTTGATTTTGCTGGAGTCCCTGTAGCTGTCTGCACACATTTAGCTTGCATGTCAGGCTCTTCCTAGTTTTCACTGGAGAGTATGCTGCCTATTGTATATTTAAAAGGGATTTTTCTCCAGGAGAGATCCTTTTAAAGTATAACAGCCTATCTGTCTTTTCTTATGTGTCTTTGGGTTCTTTAATTTTCCTGGATACTTTTACTAAGTGACAAATATTCTTAAGTTTAAACAAGTAATTTCCCCTGGCTGGTACTCCTTCCCTCTTGTCTACTTCAACCTGCAATGAATTCAAAATGCTGAATCTGTCTCCTGATTTTCAATGTCAAACACAAGATGGTGTTTTTCAAGGCACAGCAAAAGGAGAACTTGAAGGATAAGGTTATTATGCAAGGAAATAATCTCCATTCTAAACAGGGCAAGGTAAAAGAAAAGCAAATTGCATTTGCTATTTACGTGCTCTTAGAGTCTTGTTTGAGTTCACTGTAGGGAGACACCATAAAGATACCTGAACACACTGCTGTGATGTAAACCAAGGGGTTAACTTGCACCATGTCAGTTATCTGCTGGCATATGCTTGGTGCAAACATGAAGCACCTTAAAGCTCCTTTCCATGTAATTAAAGCACATTCACCAGCAGGATTAGTAGGATGAAAAGACTTTAGGTGGCCAACCTCCTTTAACTGGCAGTGCTGGGCTTTTGTGCCCCTTACCTGCAGTTTCAGAGCACAGTGATGCTCACAGTGACAGGGGGTAGTGGTGGGTGGGAAGAAACAATCAAACACATTTTAAATTAGCAGTTCTCAGAAAGCTAGGGTGGCTAAGATCAGTTATGCTAGAGTAATGGAAAACATCAAGCACAGTGAAAACTGGCTGACAGTCTCAAACGATCATAAAAGGGGAAAAAACAAAGGAAGTGCTACGAATTGAAAATATGTGCCACATTTATAATGCAGAAAGGGAGGCTTTCATGAGCTAAGCTGATAAAACCTCTCTGACTCAGTAACAGTGGATATTGCTGGTGGTCATAACTGCATTTTCTCCAGCTGCTGAAGTACATTCAAAATGATCTTGGACTCAAAGCAGTAAAGGAAGTTTACAAAGTAAAGAGGGAGAGGCTATAGCATATTTTTAGTCTACAGAAGTTAGAGGACTTAATAGACTTGTCAAAGTTTAGAAGTCACGACTCTTGAGCAGCCTCCTTTTGTACTACAAGGGCAAGGGGAAAACAAACCTAATGATTTCTTATTGCCAGAGTAATGAGTTGAAAATGGACATGAAAAACCTGAAGAGCAGCTATTTTAGGGCAAAACCCAAATGGTCTGCTTGTTCCCTCTTTTTTTTTGTTTCAATCTCAGGTTTTGTTTCGTGCAACAAAATTACCAACTACCTTCAGTGATTGGGGACTTCTCCAAAAACAGAGAGGGTGGAGTGACGTGCTCTCTGGGGCAACAATAAGGAGCAAGAGGGAGCAGAATTTATGAAATAGTTGTGGTAAGCTATTATGAAGAGCTGGAACAAGAAACATTATCAGGTGGAGTTGTAGCACTATAAACATCAAGGGAGAAGAGGAAAGAAAAAAAAAGAAAAAATATTTTAAACCTTCAACTGCGATTGTATAACTTCTGTGAAGCTGTAAGATTTGTTTTTGTGAAACACACAACTGCACATTAGGACAGTGGAAGATGGGCCCCCTGCAGAATGGGACCAGCTGCATCTCCCACACACAGGCTGTAATCCATTATGTTAGAGCCAGAGGAGAGTAACCACAAGAATGTTAAACAAGGAACACATGGGGAGTGCTAAGAAGGTAACCAAGTGTACAAACCTGAAAGAAACACAAACAAACTGAACCAACAGGGTAAAGAATAATAATGAGGAAAACATTTCAATTGTTTATAACAATGTTATCAGTGTGGGCAGTAACAATGAGTCAGGAAAAACATCTCCTGGAGAAGGAACATTTGGCATTGTTGAAGCCTGGTGGGATGACTTCCATAAACAGCCATTGTAAATATGCCAATTATAATCTGCCTGGGAAGAGTCCATTAATAAAATGTGTGCCTATGGGTGGTGTTACCAAAGAAGAAAGTAAGGGAACAGCCCTCTAAATTAGAGGTTTTAAAACAACAATTACTTTGGAATCATTAACTTGGAAGCATATTGTTTCAGGACCACAGAGCCAATACCCTAGAGAGGCAAATATAATGCCCTAAATAACTACAGTCTACCTAGCTGAATAGAGTGCTCACTGCAGATACAGAATGACTGTGAATATTCAGACAAGAAGTTTGAGAATATAAGTACACTTAATGCTATTAGTCTTCTTTGCAAAGCAGATTTTGCCTTTAATTCTTCAAGAAAACTGATTACTGAGCTTGAAATGCCTTATTTTCACAACGCCCAACAACATTTGCACAGCATTTTCAGTACATTCAGTATCTCACACGGTGAATACTGAATACATTTACAGATCTTGGTTGCTGTTGAGGGAGTCGGGTACATCGAGTCACAACCCAGTAAGAGCTCTCTAGTGGGATCCCTCAGGGAACAAGTCTACATGTTCTAGCCTCAGTAAAGAGCAACTTTCTACAACTAGCAGTGTAGGCCCCTCCAAGAAAGTTGTAATCACACACTCCTAGAAGCCAGAGGTGTTGGGCACACTGACAAAAAGGACATTTTTGAAATCCTGGAAAGCAATGCCTCTGCACAAGGAAGATCGCTGCGGAAAAAAATACCATATAGAGGTGTGGTGGGTTTTCCCCCCCCCCTTTTTTTTTTTTTTTAAATTTTTCTTAAGTATACAGAGCCACAAAAATAATGTTCTTTAGCTTCCTGTATTTCCTATCAAACTGATATAATTTAACATGGGTAACATCAACATGAGGAGAAAATAAGTGAACTCTGTAAGTGTAATAGGGGCCCATAACTGGAGGATGAACCATGGTAAATCTAAAGGCTCTCATCCCTAGCAGTAAGAGTGATTAACCCCTGAAATAAGGGAAACAATGTATTTGGCAAGCTAATTTTTGCAGTATGGACTAGATGCCCTCTTGGAAGGCTTGGGCTAGACAAATGCAAAGAGCTAGATTCAGCATTGCTGGTTGAAGATCAACCGCTAGTGGGACACAGAAATTTAAACATAGAAGAGATTGCTATCATTTATGAAGTTTTGTCCAGATGACCTATGCTTTTTAAAAGTCACACAGTTTTTAAATATTCATTACTATCTAGTACTTCATCCTGGCCTTCATCACCTTAATTAAAATCACCTTTGTAAAATAACTGTTGAAAACGTATTTCATAAAACTTATTTCCATGTCGAAGGCTTAAATCCGACACGTCTGCACTTTCCATTCATATGCAGCAATACTGAACATCTTGCACAGCACATTCAAATGTGACTCTTAATCCTACAAGTATTTAAGAAGGAGAAATCACAAGATATTCTTCCATTATGCAATACGAGCGGTATTTGCTATTTGTCAAAATGATCTTAGTTAATATATTAGTAAATGAATCTCTGGAAATTTGAATTGATATTATTGATTTAAAATAAATATTTACTCTCCAACTGCTAAACAATATCCAGATATCATTCAATAGCTCACTTAACAAGATATTAGGATTTAACAAGAAAAAAATCCAATGGAATATTACCTCAACAGCTTCCCATCCCCACTGCCTGTACTTTGGATCATGAGTGAGCCGCCACATGTACATGTAGGTTTCTATGACTTCTGGTCGTAGGATGTAGTATTTTTCATTTTGTCTTGTAGCAATGGCCTCAACACCCCCATCAAATCTGAAGGCTTCTGGTCCCAGTTTCATGCCTAGCCAATATAAAAACACAGGCTAAAACTAAATGAAAATCATGTAACATACCAAATTATGTTTCAAATTATGTAACATACCAAATCAACTAGCCTTTCATGTGGCACAAATCCAAATTGCCCAAAAGGTATATAATTCATGAAAGCACATCCTATTTTTAATATTTTGTAAGTAATTCAGGGTAGGAGAGAGCTGTTCGTCACCAATGCCTTAAATAGAGGTTACAGTTTGAACAGTGATGCTAACATTTGCATTCTGGAAGACTTCATATAACTAGCAACATGTGAAACCCTGCTTAAAAGATGAGGATATTTACTTTTCTATGTTAAACTGGAAAATACACTCTGGGACCTGAAATACTGCCAGGGTTATTTCTATAAGAAGATGAAAGAATCCAAAGAAATTTCCTGCACAGGAATCCACTTTCTTTGTGCAATTCTATTCTTTGCAGCATTGTATCAACAGAATTGAGTGTAAAATAGGTTTTTTGTGCATAAAACGTGATTAACAGCTACACTGATGCATAAATGAACAGGGTCCCTCTCTTATTTGTATTCAGCTATAGAGAAATCGGCATAGTGAAAAAGCTGCCATGTTAATTACTACAGTGAGGAGGCACAACTCAGGTGCACAGAAATTATTTATAAAACCAAGCATCCATTTTTAAAATTACTCTTAAAGCAGAGCAGCATTTGCTCAAAAAAGATGAATAGTTTTCCCTCTGCTACAATTTTCATTCAGCATTATACAAAAATACCAATGACTGCCTTCACAAAGTCAAGCTGTGAAGCTAAACTCTGCAATACAGTACTCACGTGTACGATCATAGGATTCATGGCAAGTCCTCGCAATTTCAGCACCAAGCTCGATGTGATGGCCCGTCTTGTCACTGGGTGCTCCATCTGCTCCGAGAGCAAACATGCCTCCAGCAAAACAAGTGAGATGTCCCATCTTGTGTTCAAGCAGTCCACCCTTCCACTCAGCGATGTAAGTCAGCCCCCCGCTTGATTTTCGGATGAGATGGGCCTCTATGGCCTGCAAAAGTGCATGATTTCAAAACAAAGGTACTGATTGGTAAAGTGTGAAGGACAAAGCTGCCTTGTGTGTTGGCTATTTTTGCTCCATATTGCCTTTGCTTGTAAAATGAACTGGATAACATGAGCTAGCATAATCAGAGTACAGCCGAACCAATGCAGATTAGCATATATCAGTAATAATGACCGATTTTGCTAAAACTTTGAGCAATTTAAGTGGTACATCTTACAAAAACGTTCAGAAGACCTACAAAATACAATTAAATTTTTAAATTATTTTCTTTCCCTTTGTACTTTGAGCAGTTTCAGGTAATTTCACGTTTAATAGTGATTAGCCATCACTTGAGTTCTGTGTTTCCCATTTTAATTCTGACTTTAAGGATGTGGTTATCGATATAATTTCATGTAAACTATATGCAGACATAACTCATATTCAAAACACTTGATTCAGTGCGTGCACTGAATGATGTTAGGCCTCTGAGTCTAGATGGCATTCCCAAAGTTCAGTGAGTTTCCCTCCTAGACTGAAATGGTCTATTTCATCAATAAAGAGTAGGGTCTCACTGAGATTTCTGGAAAAAAAAAAATCTAAGCAGAATAAAAACATACAAATGTAGAGAGAATTAGAAGTTGGTGATACTAGCAATGTATGGTAACTGATTACAAAATCCAGGAAAGCAACCTTCCCTTGAGGGAGGAACAGAATTAGAACAATAGGGGAGACGCAGAAGAGCACATCATTATTTAGAAGCCCACAAAGAAAGTAAGCTATTACTCTTTAAAGAGTAATAGAGAGGAGATAAAAAATGCTATCATACATTCAGTTATCCAGCAGTGCTCTGGCTGTTCCATTGAAATCATAAGATACAGAAACAGTACTCAACATGCCTTATGTAAAAGAAAAAAGCATTAATAAATATCAGTACAGACAATTATTAACAAAAATGCCTGGATTTTTTTTAAGTGTTATAAAGAGAAAGTAATTATTGTATTTACTTCTTCTTACTTAAACATTTGTGAAGGTTGTTTCTATAAGCAAAAAAAAATCTTCTCTAAAATAGAAGCATCAGGAGAATAATTGTACAATTTTTGACATACTGAGTACTTTTTTCTGCCAAGAATGTCACATTGAAAACTACACTTTGTTTTCCACTAAAATTAGTGCAAAGGACTTAGCAGGGATGTTTTCTGCCAAGATACAGAGTCACTATTAGCTCAGGAAACTCCTCTATCCCTTTTTTTCCTCCTTGATTTTATGTTTTCTAGTGCTAGGTACCTACTGGAAAGCATACCTAAATTTTAAGCTTCGGTAAATAATGAAGATTGCTGTGCTTTAAACAAATCACGCTTTAAACAAATCCTGCATAATTCAACCTTTGAAAAAAGGGATTATATGTGAAAGGGGAATGGTGAGAAACCACAACAATTTTGTGGGAAGTAGCTTTAAAGCTACTTTAGCATTCTAAAAAATAAGCTACCTAAAACCAAGTTCAGAAAAGAAAAACTTTAATTATGTTTCATTAATTTTTTCAGCATGGTATGTCCCATCTCACCAAAACAAAAATTTTGGCAACAGGTGATAACCCTACTGGTCATAGAATCATAGAATTATCTGGGTTGGAAGAGACCTCCGAGATCATCAAGTCCAACCCTTGATCCAACCCCACTGTGATTGCTAGATAATGGCACTCAGTGCCACATCCAGTCTCATCTTAAAAACCTCCAGGGATGGTGAATCCACCACCTCTCTGGGCAGGCCATTCCGATGTCTGATCTCTCTCTCTGTAAAGAACTTCTTTCTAATATCCAACCTAAACCTCCCCTGGCAGACCTTAAGCCCGTGCTTCTTGTCCTAGCTGTTAGCTGGGTCAGTTAGCTGTTGGGTCGGAATTTATTTAAAAAAGAAAAAATTATAAAAATAGACTGATGATTAAATTTACCTATATTGCATTTTTTTAAATAAAATAATTATTGCAAGAAAATAACTACTGCAAGACAGAAGTAACTGACAGAAATAAGAGCAGTGATGCACTTTTGAACTATAGTAACTAGACTAGAGTTGATTCTTGTATTAAAATGGATTTTGTGATACCAATTAGTCATTGCAAGTTTTTCCCCTCTTGGCTCAAGATTAAAGTTCAGGCTGAAAAAAGACAACTTCCACTTGAGAAATTTTAAAATTATTCTAACAAATGGGTGTTAAGAAACTAACAAATTGATGCTGATTGATGCCAAGAATGTCTCAAAATAAAAATATATTTCCAATTTAAGTATTCATGTTTCGTTAAGCAAATCATCTTGGTTTTATAAATGGGTCCTATTAAGAACTAGTACATATGTCTATTAAAAGTTATTTTATTATGTAACCATCTTACTTAAAGATATTTTTATTAGGTAGTTATTTGATATATTACAGACTCTCAGATTGCCTTGTCATACTTTGTACAATCATGGGTCCATGAGTGCTAGATAATACCTATACCAATGCATATGCCTTTATTAATGGCATGCCAGGTCACTAATCATTTTTACCTAGACATGAAATCTGAAGTTTAACAGTAAGATGGAAAGGTAGGGTTACATTCCCATACGGAAATGCTTGGTATCTGAAGTGCTGTGGGTGCAGTATTGGCAGGGAAAAAAAGTGAGTAAAAGAAGTTATTATAAAAAGGACAATAGGTAGTATGGTGACAAAATCCACCCAAGTAAAAGGTTCTGTCTGGTATAATTAATTTTGCATTTCATACTTAAAATCACTTTCCTTTTGATGTAATTATGTACTCATTCAAAGGGACACGTTTATTTGAATTGCAGCTCTATTACAAGTTGCTCCCCCCTACAAGTAATTCCGTCCTGCACTGTTTGCAGATCAGGTGGTGGGATGGAGCACTCCTCCTGTGAGGAAAGGCTGAGAGAATTTGGTTTGTTAAGCCAGGAAAAGAGAAGGCTTTGGGGTGACCTAATTGTGCCTTCCAGTACCTGAAGGGAGCTACAAGAAAGATGAAGAGAGACTATTCATAAGAGCATGTAGTGTCAGCACAAGGGGGAATGGATTCAAATCAAAAGAATCATAGAATCAAACAGGTTGGAAAAGACCTGCAAGATCATCAAGTCCAACCCTTGATCCAACACCACTGTGGTTACTAGACCATGGCACTAAGTGCCACATCGAGTCTCTTCCTAAAAATCTCCAGAGATAGTGAATCCACCACCTCCTTGGGCAAGCCCATTCCAATGCCTGATTATTCTCTCCGTAAAAAATTTCTTTCTAATATCCAACCTAAACTTTCCCTGGCAGAGCTTAAGCCCATGCCCTCTTGCCCTACTGCTGGTTGCCTGGGAGAAGAGACCGACACTCACCTGAATATAACCTCCTTCCAAGTAGTTGTAGAGAGTGATGAGGTCTCCCCTGAGCCTCCTCTTCTCCAGACTAAACAACCCCAGCTCCCTCAGCCTCTCCTCACAGGACTTGTGCTCCAGGACTTGTGCTCCAGTCCCTTCACCAGCCTGGTTGCTCTTCTCTGAACCTGCTCCAGCATCTCAATATCCTTCCTGAACTAAAGGGCCTAGAACTGGACACAGCACTTCAGGTGTGGCCTCCAATGCTGAGTACAGGGGAAGAATCACTTCCCTGCTCCTGCTGGCCACACTGTTCTTGATGCAGGCCAGGATGCCATTGGCCTTCTTGGCCACCTGGGCACACTGCTGGCTCATGTTCAGCCTCCTGTCGATCAGCACCCCCAGGTCCCTTTCTGCCTGGCTGCTCTCCAGCCACTCTGTGCCCAGCCTGTAGCGCTGC
>NW_020955937.1:548140-592640 GCF_003031625.1 Empidonax traillii
TGCTGTGTGATTGCACACAGGATGATCTGCTCCATAACCTTGCCAGGCACCGAGGTCAGGCTGACAGGCCTGTAGTTTCCCGGGTCCTCCTTGAAGCCCTTTTTGTAGATCAGTGTGACATTTGCCAACTTCCAATCATCTGGGACCTCCCCAGTGAGCCAGGATTGTTGGTAAAGGATGGAGAGTGGCTTGGAGAGCTCTTCCACCAGCTCCCTCATCACCCTAGGATGGATCCCACCTGGTCCCATAGACTTGTGAGGATCCAGGTGGCTCAGCAAGTGGCTGTTTCCTCCTGGATTACAGCAGGGCTGGGAGCCCCTGGTGGTGAAGTGGTTAAAGCACAGCGCTGTGAACGCTGAGACCCAGGTTCGATTCCCAATCAGGGCCCCTCCCCGGGCAGATGGAGCTCGTTAGTGCTGTAAGGCAATCCATCTACGTCCTGAGGACCTCGCTGCCACCATCCAAGCGTGCTTGGTCCTGGCAGATGAACCTCAGGATTAAAGGGTGGGCTCAGTTCCGCGCACACTGTGTCTCACCTAAAAAATCCAATGCGCAGGCTGGAAGGTGGAAAGACCTTCCCCGGTTCTTCGTTTGCGAAGAGACTGGCCATACATACATACATACAGCAGGGCTATTTGGCTTCCTGTCTCTGTCTACCAGTTCCAGAGGCCAGTTGTCCTGAGGACAACCTGTCTTACTGTTGAAAACTGAGGCAAAGGGCAAAAGAGATAAGGTTTACATTAGATATTAGGAAAAAAATTATTTCCTGTGAGAGTGGTGAATCACTAGAACTTGTTGCCCTGAGAAGCTGTGGATGCCCCATCCCTGAAAGTGTTCAAAGCCAAGTTGGCTGGAGCTCTGAGCAACTTGGTCTAGTGGAAGGTGTCCATGCCCATGGCAGCAGGTTAGAACTGGATAATCTCTAAGGTCCCTT
Source organism: Empidonax traillii (assembly GCF_003031625.1). NCBI lineage: Eukaryota > Metazoa > Chordata > Aves > Passeriformes > Tyrannidae > Empidonax > Empidonax traillii. The sequence goes on from NW_020955937.1 coordinate 549,075, forward strand.
TCAAACCAAACCATTCTATGATATTTATCACTATAAAGATTATTATTTCTTCTCATTGTAATGAATATTCTCAATATAAACCAATATGCAATATTTGAAAATAATCAAAAAAGCTAAATAAGGTGGTCTTTAGCTGAAAATACATTACTGATGGATAATTGTTTTTTGGAGCTGGTACGATTTTTCTTTTAAATGGAAATTTAATTCCAGAATGTATTAAGGTAAGGCAGAGAGACTGTGCAACATAAAAGTCTGGAAAGAGAAAAGGTGGCTACAAATGTATGTTGCCAAAGGGAGGAATACCAGACACTACCTGGGAGTGACCAAAAAAAATATAAAAAATAGAGACAGCCTGACTTGAGACTGTAGTGGACAAAAAAGAAGAGCAAGGAAGAGAAACTAAAAGTAAAAAAATATTATCTAGAAATTTAAAGAAATAAATTTACTACATATAGAGCTGATATGGCATTATGGAACACACTTTGTCCTGCACTCACATATAGCTGTAAGTTTTTAGAGCCTGACTTACATTTACAGCTGATACAGTTCCTTGCAATTTTTCTTTTTGAGCTTTTACATAAGGCTCTGCTTACAGACCTTACTGCAGTAAAGCCTTTAGCCAAATTACTCTTTCCTCCATCTTGTGGGAAATTATTCCTTTGATACAACAACTTTATAAATGCTTTAGCACTCAATTAGAAACAATAATAGTCCCTTTTACAGTTTGAATTGCGGCTCAAGTGCTCCTTGTATTACTACTGGCATCTTCCTCATGAGTTTGCATGTTAAAATTATGCCCTTGCCTATCTGTCACAGTAAATGAGACATTAGGCATTGTTTCAACTATAGGGATTGCAAATTGCACGTTTGTGTAATCTCTGTTATTGACAGCACAAAAGAGAAACTCTTCAGCTTTTCCCAACCTGATTTACATCCCCTCCTGCCTTCTTTGTTAAGGCAATGTTTTGTGTTCTCTTATCAGCCTGTTCCTTAACCTATACATTATACTGCCACTTCTTATCCTTGCCCAGTTAAGTAGAACTGGACCCTCCTAATAAATACCCATTTTCCTTCTTTCGGTTCTTCACTCCTTAAAGCTTTTCATACAGCTTAAATGATGTCCTCACCACCCCCTTCCTCCACCCCTGACTTGATTTTGTCATCCGTAAGTCCTTTGTTTACCCATTTACCCTTTGATTTGTTTAGAACGAAACTATTGTTTGTAGGGAAACACAGATGGCACAGAACTAAATCATCTCACTGTTCAAATGAGTTAACCCCCCCCCCCATCAACAAGCTTATTTTTACATGTATTCTCTTGGTGGATTACACTGACAGGTAATAAAAGCACTAACAGAGATGCCTACAGAGCACAGATGGAGGATTCTCAGGAAAAATGATCTGCACCTCAAGGTTGCTCAATTCAAAACAAACATGTGCCACAAAAATATTAACTCTGCTAAAGGAGCAGAGATAAATTACAAACCTCAAGTTGCCATGTAATCCTGCAGTTCTACTACCTCTAGCACTTAGGCATTTTACCTCTCCTTTTACAGTAACTTCTAAATTATGATTAATGAATTTCAACGATTACTGGTGTTTTAAAAAAACCAGGTGTTTCATTTCCCACCTCAAGATGTCACTGTAGCTGGAGATAAAACTGCCCTGCAAGGCAGTTACATATTTCCATACCTTAATAAATGTGAAACTTCAAAAATATGATCCCAGTTCTAAATTTCAAGGGTTTATAATGTTTGTTTTGGGGATAATTACAACTCTGTAGGCGTCTTCATAACAAAGCACTATAAATTATCTCAGTTCAAACTTTTAATATATTTTTCTTCCCCTAGGACTTCTCATAAAAAGTATTTTGATGATCTGAAGCAAGAATGAGGATGAAACAGAATTCTACCACGTGGTATTTCCAATAATTCATAGATATATAATGTCAATTGTGTATTTATTTTAATATTTACAGCTTGCACCAATACATTTTATTGCTTTGAAACAGCACACAGCAGGCAGGTAAGCTTTTCATGCAGTACATTTCTATGTCAAGCTGACAATTTACTTTTGTCTGAAAATCGTTATTTTTTCCCCTCTATGGATCTATTAGTATCTCTAAGAGCCACCAGTGCTCTAGCACTAAATGTACTTAATGCTGTCTGTTACCAGAAGGCTAAATTTATTCATATTCTTAAAACAGTATTAACAGTCTGGCAAGAATCGAATCAAGCCACTCTCAAAATATTACATTATGCATTTTCTGAATATTCTAGAATAAGTATTTGTTGCTCCTGATAAGCTTTTTTTTGTCATCAGAAAAGGAAGGGAAAATAGCATGAGTAGGAAAGACACAGCTGCTGTGACAAGACCAAGGTCACAAGCGAAAACCAGACAATTTCTCTCTGGACTTTTATAGTTAAAATTCTCCTTAAAGACTTCTATCAACATTATACAGCTCGCTGCTTCTCCTGACAGTCCATAAATAAGCAAAAATTCGAATAAATACCTTCTATAGTCCAAAACATAAGGCATTGTGCAGTTCTAAGTAAATTATAAACAATTAAAAAAATCTGCAGAAGCCTGTCTTTAGTCTTGATGCTTTCTGTAAGCAGTTGTAGAGAGCCTGAAAACTCTCGCTAAGAGGGGAAATATAGTGAAGAGAATAACAAGGAGCAGTGAGTCCTCTGGACATTCTCATCTGCTCAGTGTAATGAATCTACATAATACAGCTATACTATCGCTATGTGCAGAACACCAGTGCATCTGGGTGATAAATATTTTAAACACGGCTGCTGACAAAATGTAAATAAACTGCCTGTTTATTAATTTTAACACGTTTAAAGTTACAGACAATGCCTCTCCACTGCTACCTCAAAAAAAACCAAACCAAACCAAAACAAACTGCAGTGGGACTGCTGGGTCCCCTGTTTCATTCTAGGGGTCCTGTTGCAGCACCCCGTGTGCCCTGTTAATGTATTTTCTTCAATGCCAAGAAGTGCTCAAGTATTGAATGTCCAGTTCATTAAAATACTTTCCCCTTTAGCCAGTATGACAAACTATTACGAGTGAGTTGTTGCAGTTCTGTCACCGTTCACATCAGTTATGTAGTTTTTATAAAAGATCACTACAATCACAAAGCAAACCACGTCAAGCAAATTAATGGAAACTGCAATCAGCACAGGCCAGCCACCAGACTGTCACCACAATTAAACAGACCCTCGTGAAACTCCAGAGATAAAAAGGGCCTTTCCGCCAGCATCACATGTTCAGTTTGCTAACAACACTTTGCTCTCTCCCTTGTTTCAATGAGAAAGGAATCTACATGGATTGTTTTATTTATCTGAAAGGCTGAAATCAACCGCTCTGAAAAATATTCCTTACTTAATGCTGACAATTAAATCTATCTCAAAAAAACTCCAAAGTCAAAGCTTCCTCTGATAGCGTACAAACTGAGTATATCAAAGTTAGTCTCCAAAGTTAGCAGTGTGCAAAAAAAATTAAAAAAAAATGAAAAGTGATTCTATATATTTTCTGTCTAAATTCTCAAAATCCTGGGGCAAAAAATTATGTTTTTGCCTTTAGATACCCACAGAAGTTAATTGCATTCCTTAATCATGCAACCCAGCCTAGCAGCAAGCTGACTTTTAGGAATGCTGTTGAGATCTGGCAGGGGGTGGCTGTGGCACTGCCGTGGCACCACCAATTCTTCTTTTGGTCATTTCCATTGTTTCTACTTCCACATGCTATGTTCTCCAGAGATCACTAGTTTTCTTTTTATTATCTTCTGAGCAGTTACTCTGCAGTCAGAGAAAGTAAACAACCTAAATGTCTAAAAGTAAACTACCCTGACTCACAGTAAAACTGCAGAGACCATCTCCTTCACCTTACTGGCACCACAGGGCCACCCTGGGCTGCACTGAACTGGGAAGTGCTGGTGAGGCATTCTCCCTTTTCCTGTGAAGTTCTTCTAGGATGAGTTTCCATTCTCTTTACAACCTTTAGATATGTCATTTCTCTAGAAATACACTGAGAAGGGGATGAAGGCAGCATCAGAGAGAGAGAGAGAATAAATATATAAGATGCAGAAAAATTGCAGCAATGGCCATAAATAGATGTAACGGGAAAACTGGGGAAAGATACTAGACCAGTTCAGACATCAAATGTGAGACAACCTATATACAGGAGTAGTGGAAAAATATCCCTCCAACTTAGAAAATGAGGGCTGACACATTCAAGAGGGAGGATTTGATGCAGTTGCTTATGGCGCTGCTGTTGCCAGACTAGATATAATTCAACCCACAAAGTCCATTTTTGGTCTAAATTGTCGTGTTCTTTTATTAAACTTGATTGTGGCTTTGAGGTCAGCTTTTTAACTGAGAAGAATGGGATGATTCTTGTCCTGGATACTTGCAAAGACTTATAGATTATTCTGTTGGCAGTTATATCCTCAAAATATGGCTAAAAGCTGAACCCACCTTCGTTCTGTAACTAAATGTTGCATGCTATCCATTGAAATCCATTTAAGAAGATCTCTTACTTCATGTATTATGTGAAACAGGACATTATAGGTATTTCTTTTCAAACAAGAAAAAATAACTTACATTAAAAATGTATTCACTTGTCTTTTTGTGTGAATTCTAGAGCTTATGAACCCCTCTGATGGCCTTATATATTCATACTAAGCTCTGGTATTCAAAACAAGACTACCTCTGTCCCTCTTCCCATTAGAAATAAACACTTCATTAAATGGTTTCAGCCAAATATGCATCTTATTCATGGCAAGCAGAAGTTTTTAAATTTAGTTTGACATCTTAGTTATTGCTTTTAACTTAAGCCATTATACAATCTATAGGTGATACAAAAATTCTAATACAGAGAACTCTTTTTAAAAATACGGTTTACAGAACAATGTGAGAAATAATCCCAAAGCTTTATCCAAATAGATTTTAGCTTTTCACAGTGAACTGTATCACTCACCATATATTTTCATTTGTGGTTTCTGGATAGCAGATGATATTGAATTAAGCATCGAACCCTCACATCAGTCTTTCAGAATCTGGTGGGTATGTGCTGGAGTGAATGGCCAGGAATAATCATGCCGTTCCCTTTGGCATAGTCTTAAAAAGATTCTGAAAGCGTCAGGGGAAATCTATCTAAGAAAATACGAAGCAGACTCAGAATGCCCAAACCGTGTAGGCTTAGTCCTAAAGAAAGACTGCAGCTTGTGCAGACCCTCAAATTAGCTTTAATTTAGATAAGCAATGGATCGACAGCAATAAAGCCAATATCAGAATGGATTTCAAGTCAGGCTTGTTGCTCCAGGGAAGAACCTGGCATCTCAGTAGGGCACAAACATTCTGCAGTTTCTGTGAGACTGCAACTTTGCCTCTGCTTTTGGAACAAGCTATGTTACAACATCAAGCTGCAACTCCTAATGCTGCATGTAGATTTTCAGCTTTGGTGCAGAAAAGTGGCATTCAGCCAGCAGCATGAGGAAATATAGCACATCTTTATAGTGTTCACTTGGCCCTCTCAAACAATAATACGTGATACTTGGACTTCTTCAGAGCTAGTACTACTAAAAAATATTAAGAAAATAGGTACTTTAAATAGTCATATACAACAGAGCTCAGATCCTGTCACTGATATTGTCACATTTGGTGATGCTGCTGACCAGGGAACTCTGCCTCTCCAGCTCAAACCCAAGCAGGGAGAACTGCTGTGCGATTCTGTAGTGTGGTGGCCATCACCACTTCTGCTTCCCACTGGGACCTCAGGATGCCTGTGATAACTTCTGTACCCAAGGAGGTTGTTATCCTAGTATAGCTAAGGTGTGAGTTTAAAGATAGGCATGCTCCTGCACTCTGCACAGACACACATCAGAGTGCTCCTGGCCCTCTTCTCCAATGACCAGCCAAAACCTGGCAGTTCTCCAGCTTATGGACAGCTCGGTCTGACTCAGGAGAGATATGGGCATGCTGCCACCTTGTAGCTGGCATGGCATGCAGACATGCTCGTATGGTGTAAGGCAAGACAGACTTCCTCATGTACCTCACTCCAGCAGTGCTGACAACAGGGGAAGGTGAAGTTCCACCTTAGTAGAAGCAAGCCCACAGTGGCCACCGAGGCATTGTGCTCTCTTGGACTCTCTGTTGTCAGCTAGGATCAACGTGCCGCTGCTCCTCCCCCGCAGGACGGGGGGCAGTGCACCCAGGGACCTGCCAACAGGGGTGATGGTCACACCACATTTGGGACAGTCTACCTGCAGTTGGTTCCAGAATAGCTGTACAAACAAGAGTACATTTTTTTTACTGTATGCATCTGTGCACTACTGCTTACCATGTGTGAGAACGTATTTAAAAGGAAAACCTGAGGTTATTAAGCCAACGGAAGCAGAAGGCTAGAAGCAGCTTTGAGGTGCTTCAAAATGCCTTCCATGCTAAGATGAATTGATATCGTATTATCAGACACTTTGTTCTCTCTGTTTGGCTGCCAACCCGATGGCTGAGCTATTTACAGTAGCACTGTTCTTATGCTATAGCCTCAAATGCACTCAAACCTAATTTAAAATCCACCTTTTGCTCTGAAGCTGAAACCATGTTAGCAGGGAAAATGAGGCTGACTGCATCCAAATCTGCACTTACAAAATTAAAGGCAAGATTTTCTTAGCAGGGGATAGATACTTGGTCGTCAAATTTACTACCACCAGAGATCACACCCTCCCTCAAATCATGACATATGACTTTCTAATGAAAAAAAAAAAAAGATAGTTGCAATAAGTCAGAGTTGTATTTTTTAATGTCACCACTTTTTGTGTATTGGAAGTAAAAAGAGACTTATAACTTCCCTAGGGACAGTGTATTTCCAGATATATGAAAGAATAAGCAGATATTGCTTAGCATCTTGAAGCCTTGTCTATAGAGGCACTGTACATAGATACAGTTAATAAGAGATAAAAGTCCTGGCCCTAGACAGCTTCCAGTCAAAACAGATGAAAGGATGGGGAAAAGAAACAACTAATATTATCTCTTTTATATATATATATGAAAGCAAAGAACCAAGAAAATAGGTCATTTGCCCAAGACTGGAAGGAAAGCCTGTAAATATGAATTTAAACTTAGTATTTCTCAAGCCTCAGTCTGGTGTCACAAACCCATTATTTCTCCCAAAACAGCATATTAAGGAAATACTATCAATAACAAAGCAAACTGCAGACCAGCAGGACCATAAATAAAATAGCACATAGAAATGTAAGCATGAACAATTCTGATTTTTGAAAACTTTCTCTTGTGTCCAATTTGGCTGCTTCACAGAAGCTGGCTAATATATGCTCTTGCACCAAAAGGTAATTGTGCAACAGAGCCCCTATTTTCATTTATACTTATCTACCATAATACATTGATCCATTTGTGGACCACAGTCAAAACACTTTTCATGGCTGAAATGTGAGACTGAAACACAAGAGAGGAATTCCCTTCTGGATATAAGGGAAAAAGACAAGAGTAACACATATTTAGAGAAAACTGAGGAAAAACAATTGAATGTCTATCTGGGAGCTACCTATAGATGCATCTTTTGCTGCTTATTTTAAACTTTTCTTCTCCAGAGACAACTGACTATATTGCAGTTGAAAAAAAATAGTTATTCATAAAGATTCTCCCCTTTCCCACAGTATCTGTATTCCTCTAGCACTTCTATTTGAAGAAGTCTTTTTAAAACAGAAACTAATTCTTTAAAAAAACACCCTGTGGTGGCAAATACATAAATCTCTCACATTGTCCCCAGAGCCTGTCTCTTTAGAATTATAATAGATTAGATTATTATGGAAAGGAAGATTTAAATATCTTATTTACCTGAACAGCATCATAATACATTTTCTTGCCGTCTTCATCTGTTTTGTCTGACATCAGCCATGCCTTGAGCAGATATTCATAAAAGCTATCCCCAAGCCCTCCAATGGAGACATGATCTTAATAGGGAAGAAAGAGATTGAACAGCAATTTCATCTTCAGCCCAGGCAATAAAATACAATTACAGTATGAAATAGTGTATTTGATGATCTCTTTCTACAACATCTTCAGTAAACATAAGCCTGGAACCTCAGGAAAAACTTTACTGGTATAAGCAGATAATTATTTATTTCATTTCTAAATTTTTTATCTAGCTAAAGCACCATAGTTACTTAATATCCACAACACGCCTCAGGAGTTCATGGCAAAGAAGAAAGAATTTATATGTGTTAGTTCTAATTCATGTAGTTTATCCCATACAAAAATGTGTTGAACTAAGGTATTTTTTATTCTAAAAAGGGAAAAAAGTAGAAAGTGCTCTCTAATTTGATAAAGGCTTTCCCTTCTTAATCTGCAGGCATTGTTTTTATTTGCTCTTTTATTCATTAACTTTCCATTTAAGTCACTTCATAAAAAAGGCTTTTAGCTCCTTACTGCAGAGTTGAATTTCAGGTTATTTAGTGGTATTTCAAAACGCTGAGCCATAAGTTTAAAAATAATACTACATTTTTGAACATCTGACTGCTCTCACAACTCAGCACTGGTTCTGGAAGGAAAAAAAAACCCAAACTTTTCCACACCTACAGAAGATTATTGCTGTGACACTGCATTATTCTGCCCTATGCTTACTACATGAAATTATCTGGTACTACAGATGCTGTGATTATTCAACTGAACAATTTAGGATGTGACTCTGCAAACACTAACACCACACAAGTCAGACATTCCACATCAGTTGCACCAGTGATGGGAAAGTTAGTGATGCTCTCAGATGCTTGTATAAGATGGTTGCACCCACTTGCTGTGCAGGAGCCTAAGAGGTTCTTGGCAAAATTTTAATGGGCTATCATGATTTCAGCATAGATCCCCTTAATACAGGAAATACTACAACTATATACATATGTAAAGCGCTTCTCTAAGCTCCATTAAACTAAAGACAGTAGCTAGAGGTTTTCTTCTAAAACTTGGTGCTGCCTGGTAAAATCAAGTGATTTGGCAATGATTGAGTCTTCAGTGAAAGGATGTCAAAATGCTTTACCAGGACTATTCATTTATAACTCAATTTTACAGCAAGAAAGGTATCCACTAACTCCACCCAAGACATCCAGGATGTAGATGTAGTTACATAATCACGCAGCAAGTCCCTGAGTCATTACCATAAAATCCTGGGCATGAGAAAAGCAAAAACAACCTTCATGAGATAATCCAGGCTCATAAAGTGAGATGCAGCAGGGTTTGTGGCACTGAGATAATTTTTCCTGACACCTAAGTCTCATTTTAGCTTCGCAGTTATGCCCCTCTTGGAGGAATTCAAAAGAACACACAGAACATATTTCTAAACTCCTTTGTATCTTTCTCTTCACGGAAAGCCTTCTGTCACCTTCCAAACAGGTTGCAAAGACATGCAAACATAGCAGTTATATATTTTTCTATTCAAACTTTACTAACAGTGTTTTTTCCTCCACTAGCCTGTGATATGCAAAAAATAATGTAGCTTTCTGAACATATCCTGTGCCTACCAAATACATTGTACTATCAAACCTGGGTTTTAAATGGCTTTTTTTCCCCTCCCTACTCTTTTGAATGAGATATATTAAACTTCTGGAAAGACTACACTATTTTTTTAATTAAATGTTCATGGTCCAAAAGGAAAAGAGGCTTCTTAAAACAATGGGAATATTTCCTATGATCAAAGGCTGATCTTTGAACAGCAGCATTTAAATGACCTTTGCAGTTTCCTAAATAAATTACCATAGAAACCTCTGACATTTGCAAACTAAATAGCACAAGCACAGTTTCATCAATAATAAGCCCTGTTATTATATACATTATTGCAGTAGACAAATCCAATTGACGCATGCTGCAGCAAATCACTGTCAGTTTACTGTCAAAATAACAAGGGCTAAATGAATTTACAGGAACAGTGGCAGAGATCCAGCAGTGGCTTCCAGTTATGGCACTGCTGGAGAAGAAATGTTCAGAAACCATTCCTCCCTCCCCACTTGATGTTTGAGAGAAAATACTTCTGTCTTATGCCAATTAAGGGTATAAAGGGGTTGTTTGTTTTTTTGCTTCTGTTGTAATAAACTGAAAACAGCCTTGAGAAAAGCAATCTCAAATAAAACATCTTTAGAGTCTCACATACTGATCTTGTCTATGGGGAAAAATGTCAACGTCTGCGAACGAAGGCAACTGATATGGAAGAGGTGAGACATTTGTTTTTGCTGCTTCAGCATGCTACGGATAGACCTGCATCAACATCTGTGTTCATCATTTGCATGCACAGGAAGCTAATTATTTGTCAGTACTACATCCTATTGGAAAGCAAAGCTAGTATAAGCTATAAATTTCCCTGTGCACACCAACATTCATGTGAATGAGGAGTGTATAAGATGCAATTATATTAAAAATATGGAAACGGCAAAGATCGTAAGGCAGAGTAAGTGTATAAGGCAGAGCCACTGACTGCCTCAGCCACTAGAAAGATCTGCTCTTATGCAGCTCACCAAAAAGCTGACAGAAGCCAAGGAAGGAATTAACTGGACCTGGCTCACAGGTGCAGTTGTTCTCTGCCCTTCTCTGCAACCTGCCGAGGAGGTCCTTCTGAAGGGGTGGGCCACTCCTCCCAGCTTTGTGTCATCACAAACTTCCTGAGGAGGCATTCACACCTTCATCCAAGTCATTCATTGATGGGTAAGGTGAACAATACCCGGCCCAATAGTGAACCTTGGGGGACACCACTACAGACAGGCCTCCAACTAGAGCCCGTGCCAGTGATTACAACACTCTGGGTTCTGTTTTCCAGCTAGTTCTCAATCCACCTCACTGTTCACTCGTCCAGTCCACACTTCCTGAGTTTGTGTATGAGGATGCTGTGAGAGATAGTGTCAAAAGCCTTGCTGAATTTGAAGTAGACAGTATCCACTGCTCTCCCCTCATCCATCCAGGTAGCTGTTTCATTGCAGAAGGCAATCAGGTTGGTCAAGCATGATTTGTCTTTACTGAATCCATGCTGATGACTCCTGATCACTTTCTTGTTATATCCATGGGTAGTGATGGCCTCCAAAATGAGGTGCTCCATCACCTTTCCAGGGACTGAGATGAGGCTGACTGGCCAGTAGTTCTCTGAATCCTCCTTGCCCTTTCTGAAGTCCTCAGGCACCTCTCCTGAACTCCATGACCTGTCAAAGATGACCATGAGTGGTCTCGCTATGGTGTCTGTCAGCTCTCTCAGCACTCATGGATGCATCCCATCAGGGCCTATGGACTTGTGGATGTAAAGTTGGCCTAGGTGTGGCCTTCCTTGTCTCATTTTTACTTACTCTGACAACTCCCTATATTCATTCCAAGTGACCTGACCCTGTTCCATCTCCTGTGTATTTCCTGATTATGCCTGAGCAATGACAGGAGTTCCTTTGGCCAGTTTCTTGCTCATCAGGATGCATCATTCTAGAGCATGGAGGAAGTGATCTTTGAATACCAACCAGGTCTCTTGGACCCCTCTTCCTGGAAGGACCTGTTCCCATTAGAATTTTTCGAAGAATATCCCTAAAGAGGCCAAAGTTAGTTCTCCTGAAGTTAATGGGTACAATCTTACTTGCTGCCCTCCTGTTTCCTCCTTGCCCCGATACTGAACTCCGCAGTCTCATGGTCACTACAGCCAGGGCTGCCCTCAACCTTCACATCTCTAACAAGGCCTTCCCTATTTGTCAGTATGAGGTCACCCAGCACACCATTACTTGTGGGATCCTCCACTACCTGTGTCAGGAAGTTGTCATCAGTGCTCTTCAGGAACCTCCTGGACTGTGCTTCACTGTGTTGCGATGTTAGGGTGGTTAAAAGCCCCCCCCCCCCAAGAATCAGTGCCTGTGACTTGGAAGGTGCTTCGAGGTGCCTGTAGAAAGTCTCATCTACTTCCTCCTCCTGATCAGGTCTCATTAGCAAGCATCCACAACAGTGTCATCCTTGCTTGTCTGCCATTTTATCCTAAGCTCTCGACTCATTCATCATCTACCCCAGGACAGAGCTTGGTATGTTCCGAGTGTTGCCTCACATAGAGGGCAACTCCACTACCATGCCTTCCCACTCCGTCTTTCCTAAACACTGTGTAGCCCTGCACAACAGCATTCCAGTCATGCAAACTATCCCACCATGTCTCTGTAATCGCAGTGAGGTCAAAGTTCTATGACTGCACACAGATGTCCAGTTCCTCCTGTTCCCTATACTGCATGCACTGGTGTGCAGGCACTTTATAGAATGTATTTGATTGCATCAATATCCCAGTAGGGGTGCAAAGGGATGCCCCATAGTCGTGTCTTATGTTTACACCTTTGGCTGCTTGTACTCGCTGGAGGTATCTCCTCTTAAACCTCGTTTTGCTACTTGGGTTGTTGCTATAGTTCTTCCCTTCCCACACTTTCTCTCTCTTGAGCCTGGCTATTCCCCTTCCCCCTTCAAATCAGTTTAAAAATCTCTCAACAAACCCTGGTAACTCTTGAGCTGAGATCCTTTTCCCCCTTTGAGACAAGTGGGCCCCATTTGTTACCAGAAGGCTTGGTGTCGTGTGATCCATGATCAAAACCCCCAAAATTCAACTGTTAACACCATTCTCAAAGCCAGGTATTCATCTGCATGATTTTCCTGTTTCTTGCCCCATCATTCCCTGCATCTGGTAGGACAGAAGAGAATATAACTTGTGCTCCATATCGCTTGCTTGATCTGTTGTTCCAAGGCCCTGAGGTCCCTTCTTGATTGTCTGCAGCCTTCTTGCTGGGAACTTTGCCACTACCCACCTGGAAAACCAGTAGCAGGTAATAATCAGTGGGCCGCAGGAGGTTGGGAAGTTTCTTGGTGATGCCCCTTACCTAAGCCCCAAGGAGGCAACACATCTCTTTCTATCTTGGGTCCAGTCAGCATATTAGGCCCTCCAATCCTCTCAAAAGGGAGTCACCAGTGACTACTACCCTTTTTTTCTTAATTGAGGAGGTCATGATGCAGTGGTAAGCTGCCCTACCCTAGGCGGCCCCTCCAACCCAGATGGACCTTCATCCACATTCTTATATCCCTGGTCCTCAGATTCCAGGGCCTCATAGCTATTTTATGAGGTCACCTGGGGAAGTGAGGTATGTCAGGAGGGGAGATTTGGCTGCCATCACGAGCAGAAACTTGTTTCCACTCCCCTCCATCTCTAAGGCCCACTCCTTCTGCCTGGTGGTGAGAGGGTAGGGGATCCATTGCTTCTTGTGAAGCGCATCTTTGCCTTCTAATTTTGGTGTCTTCAGCAATGGTTCCGAGGGGATTAATGCCATGGCACAGTTCTGTTTAGTTAGCTTCCTCAAACAATTTGTTGGCATTAAACATCAACAGAAATCACAGCTGATACTAACTGGGAAAACTTGTCTTATTGCTTTTTTTTCTTCAATGGACCCACATCACTCTAAAAATATGGAATTTGATTCAGATGAGCTGATAATGTTTCCTTAACCAGCTACTTCAGAGAGCACTTTAGAGACTTATGTAGTCTACCAAATCCTTTCCAAAATCATACATATTCAAACATTTCCCTGCTAACACAATCCATACTAGAAGATCAGAAAAAGTACACTAAAATACAGCAAGTAGAATTATTAGTTTGTTTGTAGCATTTTTAAAATTTTATAGAACCTCAAATATAATGTGAATTTCTATATGTTATAAAAGTTCTCCATATATATATATATCTATATATATATACACAAAAAACACTTAACAGTGACTGAAAGAAGTTAATGACTGCAGGCAGCACACTGATAGACTGGTCACAGTACCAGACTTGAGCTACTTACGCTGGCCCCATTGGCCACTGCTGGGATTCAGATAGTTGGGGTAAAGTCCCTCTGGTTTATCCAGTCGATTTAGAACTTTTCGAATATTCATTACCTATTGGAAGGGTACAAAATATTGAGCACTGACCCATTTTCCACACACACAAAATAAAACAGTGTTGGTACAATATGCCAAAAAATAAAGCCCCCAGTCTTATTCAACACAGATACCTGAATACATCTATGCAATTGTATTACTATTAAAAAAGACTCTCAAAGCTGACATCATCGTGCACACAAGCCCTTCAAAACCTCTGGAGTTTGTGTGTCGAGTGTCAGCAATGAAACGACCCAACAACAGAAGCAAGCTCCAAAGTTCAGGGCTTGCCGTACAGACAATCTCACTCCTCCACAGGAGACTGAAATTGACTGAGCATATTTGCCTTAACTAAGTTAACCTATGGCAGCACTATATTCCTCCTATACCTAAATCAGAAATAGTATTAAATATTAAGCTTATCACCCAGTTCAGATGTGGAAGTGAACTCTAAAGCAGTTTTGCCTGGAAAGGAGAGCGCTGCTGGAACTGAGTTTAATACAACCAGCTTGCCCAGCAGACACCCAGGCAGCCCTGAGCAGTTTGCTGGCACTGCTAAGGAGCTTGCTACAAATGAGATGCCCGGGGAAACAATTGCAGTCCAGATGCTCTGCAGCTGGAGTCATCCAGCAGCACAGCCCATTGCAGAGCACATGAAATGAGTTATACTTAAAGAACTGCAGAAAAAGCAAATGTAGCAACTTGGGAGCACGAGGATCCTGGGCACTGCAGGCCAGAAATTGTAAGAAAAAGCCACTGACAGCTTCATTATAACACCCTGACTGCCTGCAGTTCCAGTGAACTAGCAACTGAAACAGAAGATAAATTAGGTTATACCAAGGCACAGAAGGATTTCTGTTGTGGTACATAAACTGCTTCCTGCATCTCGACACCACTCATTGCCCAAATGCAGGTTGTAACGTGTCCTAGACCTCAGTCAATGAGTTCTGCGAATACTTCCATGCAAAGCTTATTCCAGTGTTTTCTCTTCTTTGTCAAGTGTACCAGCCCTGGAATGGTTTGCCTTGGAGGGCTTTGGAATCACAATCTCTAAAGGGTTTTAAAAACAGATTACATAAACAGATTTCCAGCATCTTGAGGCTAGAGCATGATGCCACTCTGTAAGAGAACCATAGACCTGGATTTTTAAGATACACACTTTCACTGTCTCTTAGTAGCACAGATGTTATACGTAAAATTACCATAAATGTCAAAAGATAATTAACTTACATGGTAAATTTGTTTCTGACTATTCCTCAGTGCTGCTACCCCCTCCCCATCCATCCCCCGTAGATTACATTTCTTTAAGAGAAATTCTCTTGAAATTCACCCCTAAATACATGAAAATTTCTAGGAATTTTCTTCACAAAATTTATTCCCATGCTGACAATGGTATTGCAGCAAAGCCATTCAGTCCTCATCCAGTAATAATTTTAGATTTGGCTATTGCTTTTAGACCTACTGCTAAACATTTGGAGCTTGTTTTTAGTAACTAATAAATATCAAATTAATAATATCAGTTTTAGCTAATATGGGGCAGCTGCAGTAAGAATACAAAAGCAAAACAAGTGCAAGTTTAAATTACAGGAAAAAAAGAAGATAAATTAATCAGTGTATTATAAACAACAGGACTTGCTGGCTATTTATACACCCAAAAGAAAAGTAAAATTGTTTAGGTGGGAATTCAGAGCAGGAAGAGTTGCTTTCCATGGCTCATGTAAATAAAAAGTATGATAAAACATTGTCAAATTTTGGAAGAATTAGTTGTTTGACAACTGTTTTGTCAAAGGATGAGATTTTTTTTTCTTTCCCCCAAAGAAAGTTCAAAGTCTATTTCTTATAGGTCAGTGCAATGGAAGCACTTTATGAACTCTCTGACAGCAGTGATATTATACAGCATTTTGAAGAATAAACTTGTTGAAATCACCATGGTGTTTTGCTTTCTCTAAACATCAGTTATCCGCAGTATAATGTCAGTATTTGTTTACACCTTATTCAGGTGAAGAACTGAAGAAAGCTCTACAGTCTGATTGTTTAATGCAATAGTAATTTAGAACATAAACAGAAATTATGTGTTTTATGAGGCCATACGCAAGAAGATGCATCAGAATAATTTTGGAAGGGATTTTTTACTTTTTAATAGAAAAACATGCCAAGGTGATTAGGGAAAATGTGACAAATGCTTACAACTGAGGAAAATCCAAATCTCTCCCCACTGATATTAGTCTCCTAATATGTGATTTTTGCAACATGATTTTGACTGAGAAGTCTAACCTTTTCAGCAAAGACAGGGTTTCCAGATAGGTGGCTCAAATGCACAAACTCCAGATGCAAAGTCCCAAATTCTGCCAAAATGCTGCTTCCACCAGAGGCCCATGGCCAATTTCGACCGATTCCACTAAGATGAGGGGAAGAGAAAGACAGAAAATAACCACAAAGCATCTATAAGGCAATGCTAATAAAATACAACAGGCAGTAGCTATACTGTTATCATGAGAAGATAATTAATTTAAAATGTATTTAATATATATGTAAGGAGCCACGCTTCAGTAGCCTTCCATGACTTCACCAAAGTGCCTTAAATTACCTCAGTTCAGTTCTGCTTAGGCTTCTAAAATCGCTTCTTGCAACGATCCAATCATTTAGCTCATGAATAGCTCCATTACACTTCTCACTCAAACTGTTTCATTGCATGATTATTACGTTTAAAGACATTAAAAAACCCTGTGAGGAAACATTCTCATACCTCACCTGTTTTCCCCTGTATTTCGCACAACACTCTCCAATTCTAACTCCTAATTCTACAGTACAGTTGTTTATTAATTTAAAATAATGCATATATACAGAATAGGCTTTAAGTTAAAAGTGCTCCAAGCAGTATATCCTTCTTGATACAAGAGAATTTAATAGAATAGGATATGGAGGCACTGTCTTTCTGGGCACTCTTACCAGGATGAGTAACTTCAGTTTTCATTAAGACCTAAAGATACTTCACAGCAAAGTTAATCTCAGGATTTGTGCTGAGAGTAGAGAAAATCATATTTATTGCTAAATCCCCACCAGAAACTAATGCTAGTTGAGATTCAGGACAAAAATCTACTAAAGTTTCATTACAAAAAGATGGTTTTCTTTTTTGCCTTGAAATTTCCAGCAGCAATATTCAGAAAAAAAACCCTGAAATTAAAGAAAAATTAGCCAACTTTCTGGAGCATCTGGGTGGCATATTAGTAGCATGAATGTCAGATATAAACACACTTATTAGATACTGGAATGTCTTCCTTATTTGCAAGTTGTAAACAGCATTAAACACACATACCTATATAAATAAAATTTTAATTTTACTTTTACACATAAGCACCACTACAGTCATCAGTTAGCAGTTGCACAACCATGAAAATAGGGTATTCTTCTCCATTAAAATATGACTTGTTATGAAAAAAACCTCACAAAACAAAGTAAAAAACCCAAGAAACCCCATCTTCAGTTCATCAAGATGGAAGTCCTCAGTTATATTAAAATCTCTTTTTCAAAAGGTCATCTATAACTCAAGTTTATCCAATACAAGGAAATTAAGACTCCATGAAATTAATTTCTCTAATAGCTATATTAACACATTATTTTCAGATTTTTGCCAGACATGTGAAATGACACCAAGTCATTAAACTTTAAAAGCAGAGAAAAGACTACAAATGGAGAGCACAAAGGAAAGAGATCAGATGAGGCTCTACTGGCTGACCATAAAGGTGCAAGAGGCTGGGACACACTGAAGTCCTCAAATGCAACTGATTGCCCAAAAAACCAAACGATAAAAATGTTTCTAATCTTCATAGCTGCAGACAAAAATCAATGACACAATGAAATCGAGGTACTGCAAAGATGCACACAATCCAATTTTGATGGTATTTGTGTGACCGAAACAGAACACAAGTTTCATGGGACCTAAATATCTCACTTTAAGAGCTATCTTACAAAGATTAGAGTGCTTTTTGCATTGGATTTAAAGAAAAAGTGAAGAGAAAACCCCATCTGGTTTACAAGCTGTCTGCACTGCAATTTACTGTGGCTTAGAATTTTTCTGAATGGTAACATAAAACCATCAGATACGACAGAAAATAGAATCAAGGTGAGTATGGCAGACAACATACGTGGAAACCTCTTCTCCATAGTCTGAAGAACTTACAGCTACAGGCTGGTTATTCACCCAAGAACAGGCACCATATCTGGGACACACTGACTCCAGTTCTAACTGCTGACTTCTAGAGGAAAATATTTTAGCTTGTTTCCAAAACACCTGGATTTTAAGGGCTGACATAAGACACTACTGGTAAATAAAGCTCACCGGGGGGGGTGGGGGGGTGGGGGGGTGGAAATTGAAATATTTCAGGGTTTTGAAACCTCTTATGGTGCATGTGGAAAAAGCCCTCTTGTTTTTTTCTATTAAGTTCCTCTGTAAATCTCAAAGTGGAAACATTGAGCTGTTCCTGCAGCAAAGCATCAACCAAAAGTGACAGAAAATGTTAAGAGTCCCTACTTGCACTCCACCCCAATGTCTGCTGATATCAAAACAACCTGTCAGAACATTTTGATGTAGTGCGTTTTGTTAACCAGAAAAATTTCCAAGCATGGCTGTCAAGAGCTTTCCTGCATGCAGCAATGTGTCCTGCCATCAGAGGAAGCTTCTTCTTGTTTCAAGATGGCCTGAAAATTACAAAGTCGCATCCTTTAATCTTAATACAGAAAAAAAAAAAGTAGAAATAAACATCTTTTTTGCATTTTTGTGCTATTTAATATAGCTTTCGGGTTTTTTTCAGTTGGGGCAGCTGGTTAGGAAAAAAAAAAAAGGCATGAACATATTTCTTGCAAATTTGCAAAATAATGAGGCTATCTGTTGGTTTAGTCTCAGGTGCGAGCTCTGCCAAAAGTGACAAGCTCATTTCAATATGTGGTAGAACCCAAGAACTGCACTGCAGTCCCTTGACCATTTTTCATACAACCCTCAGTTATGAATGTCTGGTATTCTCTCATATCATAAAATGGTTTGGGTTGGAGGGCACCTTAAAGATCACCTAGTTCTAAACCCTTTGCCATGGGCAGGGACACCTCCCAGTAGACTAGGTTGCTCAGAGCCCCATCTAACCTGGCCTTGAACATTTCCAGGGATAGGGCATCCACAACTTCTCTGGGCAACCAGTTCCAGTGCTTCCTCACCCTTACCTTCTTCTAAACCTATTCTCTTTCATTTTAATTCCATTCCCCCTTGTCCTATCACTACATGCCCTTGTAAAGTCTCTTTCATCTCTCTTGCAGGCACCCTTTAAGTACTGGAAGGCTGCTGTAAGGTCTCCCCTAAGCCTTCTCTTCTCCAGGTTGAACAGCCCCAACTCTCTCAGTCTGTCTTCATTGGAGTGGTGTTCCAGCCCTCTGATCATCTTCATAGCATACATTTAATCTTTGGGAGCAATGGAATAGGTGAGTTTTCCATATTCCCTCACACCAACTGGAACAGCCACAGCATTGCTTCTGATTCCATTTAACTCCATCTTTATTTTAGGATGATAGTCCAGTGTGCACTATGCAGACAGCCAGCTCCTGAAGAGACATTACTAGAGCCCAGGAGATACTCAACACAGCTTTCAGCACACAGAATGTGAGACTGGGAAAGTAGACTTGGACTTTTGTTTAACAGTCTCTTGGCTTAAAAAGAAGCAAAAACCTGAAGTGAGTGCTCTTTATTCACCAACCCATACCCCCTTCCTCTGCCCAAGAATAATCCTAAATACTGTATACTTTTAAACAGAACAGAACTTGAAAAAGAGAACTTGAACAGAACAACGGATGTGGTGAAATGGAAAAAGATGACTGTGTCAAGCCTTATAAACAATGAGTACATTTAGAAATTATTTGAGGTGCCCAAGAAAAAAACACACAACAAATAATGGTAATAGCTTAGTAAATCTTAATAACCAGGCATAATAAAATACTGATTTTTGCCCATGCATGAGACAACACCCCCAGTGCTCCCAACTGGGACATTTTTCAAGCTCTTCACCATTGTTATTATTGAGATGAACAAAAACTACTGCAACATTTAAAAAGTCAGTGCTAGGTGCCTATTTACTCTTCAGCCATAAAATCAATGCTGGGTATCTTGTTACTCTTCAGTTACAAAGTGATGCACTATCTTCCTGAAGCCTTGAGATGCAAGCCTGAGGCTCTGGTGAAAGATTTTATTTCTACTCCCAAGTTTTAGCAAACCTATGTAACACTGCAAGTTCCTACAGTTTTTCTTCCATTACTCAGGTCAAGAAATTACATCAGCAATCTCAACCCAAAGGATGATCAGGGCATTTGGGGGATTTTTCAAAAGATAGCTTACGAGTCTGAGATGCAAAAACTTATGCGCAGATCACTCCTCCCAGTCAAAGCAAAATCTGTAAAGCACTGAAAACTTTTTGCATCTTATTTTCATTCAGTTATTCTTCCAAAATGGTTTAATGTCCCAAATGTCTTGTAAGCTAACAAATGCACTTTTCAGAAAGAGATGGAGGACAATAAAGGGGGCCAGGGATGATACCCTTTCTCTTAGCTGCATTCTTTTATCTTGCTTTCCTTTTGTAATTTACTTTGCCACTGCATTTTTCAATTCTACTATGTTGATACTCACTACAAACTGTACTAAGTGTCAGTCATGTACTAACACCAGAGTCAGAAACAAAACTCCTACCATACTCTTCAGGAAGGAAGGAAGGAGACACACTACTCAAACTTCTTTGAAGATCCAGATCATTACTAAAATAAGTTCAGTTTACAGGGCACTATTTGAATGTATCTCAAATCACTGTGTCTTAAATCGTACTTTTTATACTGCCTAAAACACGCAAAATTTTTCAGTAACATATTCTTAGAGCTTTATGACTGATTATAACTGGTATTATGTAAGTAAGTGAAGTTTGAACTGAGGATCTAGATCAGAGAAGCGTATTAAAGCAGGATCATCACTGGTTTATAACATTTCTCATTTATTTTATAAATTTTGTTTCTGAACACTGAGTGCCACAGAACCTGAAAAACAGTGTTTGTAATTCTACTGTCATTCGTTCTCAGGAAATGTGAGCCTGACTGACCCGGGCTGCTGCTAACCCAACTCAGTATTTTTCCAGTAAACCGTGGTTGGTCCTTCTGTACCTAAGAACAGAATGTATGAGATCAGTATCTCTTCTAAAACGTACAGAATGTACCAAGAGAGGGAACCATAGAGGAAACATAAATATTCAAAGGTTGCTTTTTTAAAATTACTTAAGTTCAGAGGCACAACAATATTGAAAAGATTTTTTAAAAATTACAGCACATCCCCAATATACATAAAGCAGAAGCTGAATTTCAACTGAAAGGAAAAGCAAATCCTCAGGGAAACCACACAAATACTTCAAAAGGTCAAAACACTTATCAAAATTCTTGTCACCAATGAGACGAAATGTTTGTCTCTACAGACAACTTGTTTATTATACCCCAACCTTTCCCGGAGGATGCTAGGACAACTCCACAAGCTGGAGGCAGAGCAAGATGTCAGAATTTCAATATTAAATGCAAAATGCATAAGTACAACGGAATAGTCAGTATCCTCCTGCAGACTTAGCCAGTAAAAAGAGCGAAAGGCCAGAATAAAAGAGATACAGCAGTAACAATGTGAAGTGTCCAAGTGCCACTGCTGTGAAAGGTTTTAGGATTAAATATGAAACAACTCCCAATAGCCCCCTTGGACTTTACTAATGCTGTTTTTTTTTTTTTTTTTTTTTTTAAATTAAACTACCCCAACTACGATGGTGGGTGAAAATACAAAAGGCTACAAGAAAGAAATGAGAAGATGGCGCTGCGAAGGATCCACTGAAATTCACCAGAGCTGGGACTCAAAGTGGAGCACACAGGTTGTGCCTGCAGTGCTGAGGGGGCAATGGGAATCTGCCCAGAGAATATAGTTTATGACTCGAATTGGTTGGGCTTAATTTTCTTTTAACAGCAACCTGCAGGAGTAGAGTGCTGCCCAGCCCAATCTGCAGATCCTGGGTCACCAGCCTCCCTCCTCACCACCAGCCACCCCTCAGACCCAGGAGGGAGAGGGACCTTCCCAAAAGGAGGTCAAGAAATAGGCAGAGAGTGATGCAAAGGACATGAAAACTTTCCTGCAGCTGTTTTTATCCTTCCCCCTCTCAGGATGCACTTCGTGCTTCTCCCTGAGTCTCAATCCCCAAGCATACACGCCTTGAAAACAGAAATAAAGTAGAATTATCAGGTTTTCTGTGAAAGAAAACATCACCCCCTGCTTTTTTTCCCCAAAGGAAGCCTGTGGTCCTCAGACAATTTTGAAAGCATAACGTGATCACTTTTCCATGTTTTAGTCTTAAAATTATGACTGCATGTGATTTGGCTGCACAACTCAAATCCCAAACTGTAATTCAGCAGCCAGACACTGTGTGCCAACTACAGGTCTGACCATGAAAGAAGGTGGGGAAATGCAAGAGCATTGTAAATCCAGCAAGGGTAACTCACAGAAATTAATCTCCTTGGGACTCCCCTGATAATCAGTACAGGGAGATAAGAAAATTAAATCACCTCACAGAGGAGATTAAGCTGAAGATGGAGTCTTTCCCGTTACAGAGTAAACCCAGGGAGACCAGTCTTCTACAGTTACCCCTTCCCAGGTGCCCAAATCTCAAAATTTCAATTAGTTTCACAGGTACCACATGAATTTTTTAACTCTCTACAGGCTAATATACATAACAAAAAGAAATACTGGAGATAAAAACTCTGTAATATTGGATTTTTAGTTCTTTAATTATATATATAAAAAAAGGTTTTTCCTAGCTTATAATTTATCTTTAATGATTTTTTTTTTTTAGTGGCCACATTTGCATGACATTTTTATAATGAATCTTCTATATCTAGTCAAGCAAAGCCATACAACCAGTGCCACATATTGTGAATTAGTAAAACAAGTTAACACAATGCATTATGTCCAAAATTCCTCTCACATAAGTAATACATGTCAACTTCTTATTTTCTATCCCATTCTAATGGGAGATGTCCCTGCCCATGGCAGGGCAGTTGGAACTAGATGATTTTTAAGGTCTGTTCCACTTCGGTAGAATTGCTCACTATTCCTGTGTCTTCCTTTTATAAAAAAAAGTCAGTATAACTACCCAATGCTGAGTTCACAGCATTTATAATAAAATGTTTATACATTGCAAAAGCCTTCAGTCCATACACTGCCAGTCTTCAGTCTATTTCTTTTCTGCCCCTACTAGTCTTTTATAATATTTTAATTTAATTAAGTCAACTACGTCTCCTTAGAACAGATGAAGAGAGGTCAGTAAACCGTCAGGTTTGCATTTACATACTCAGTATCTATTTGTCACTTTAAGCAAAATATATTTAAAAATTAAGTTGGTAAAGAACCATAGGTGGCAGAAAAAACATCAAAACACTAAGTAAAACTTACTTGCTTTCAGCATTTCCTAGGCAGAGCAACAAACTCACAGCCAAACAATTAATATGTTCTAAATATACTTTGTGACACATACCTCAAGATAAAAATAAGCCAATAATGGGGAAAAAATATTTCATGGATACTATAGTGGCATACTCTAGGAGTGCTGTAGGGTGACCCTACCTGAGCAGGAAAGTTGGACCAGATGACCCACTGTGGTTCCTTAGAACCTGACCCATTTTGTGATTCTGTGATACTGTGATCCCCTAGCTCAGGGAGTCAAATGGCAGCCAAAAAGATGATTCTCAGAGGCCATTTTCTGTTTCATAAATTATTTAGGATTGACATATCTGAAAATGTTTTCATAAGAATGATTTTTGTTTTGCCCTGAATAGAACCAGTTGTCAATGTGTCACAGCTTCCCAGAGATGCTAAAGGATGCTCTGCTGTTAATACTTTTTAGAAGAGATTCCCTTCAAACTCCTGTGCTACTTTTAGTACTGCAGCTGACTAACAATGCTAATAAATTAAGGTATGTGATTTAATTTATAAGGAAGCTGTGATGAAGAAAGAAATTGTTTAATTACAGGCTCATACTTTTAAAGCAAAAGAAAAAACAAACCCAACCACAGAGCACACAGGAAATGTTTGCTAAAGTTTTAACTACTGTATTTGATATATTACATGCTCAAAAGATTTTTTTTCTTTAAAATTTACTTCCTTCTCCCCTATCCTCAAGAGTACAACATATGGGATCTTGGTGTAAGGGTCTGTCTTCACAAACACTGAAACCACTGATTAATTTGTTAACAATTCAAAGATATTTAATGTGTTTTTGTTTTCCCCATACCTGGCAAACCATCCACACCCCTGAAATCTCATGTTTGTGCACATCACTGACACTCAACTCTTCCAACCCAATCTCATGGCAGGAGTTGTCAGGGCAGGATCAAATGGGGGAACCCATGATAGGACTATTTCCAGCCCCAGCAGCAAGCGTGAAACAGCTTCCTGTACAACTTCCAGTAAATGGTAATTAACTTTTTGCAGGCCTAAGTGGTCCCAGCATCACCCAAGGCACCCAGATTCCTGCTGGAGCTCTGACTTTTGCACAGTATCCCTTTCCTGAGACAGGGAAATGATTATAACCTGTTTAAGCACCTCGCTCTCATTGTTCTGACAGCTGGAGACAGCTGAAAAAGAAACTGAAAATCAGCTAGCTAGCCTATGTGGTAGTTTTTGATGTCTGTTTTATTCCTCTTTGAAAGGAGGATCGTTAGGCAAATTCTAACAGTTGGTTACTTTTTAAGCTGTGACAATGAATGTGTAACTAACCACTGCTCAGCTGGCAGCTTCCTGCTCAACTGAGCTGCCCTCTCTGAAGACTGACTGAGACCAGCTATCACCTGGCGAGGTGATTTCTAGGGATGCTGACTTAGCAGGAGGAGGAAGACAGTGAATTAGTACCATCAGCAACAGCAGTAGGAAAACTAACAAAAGTGGTTGCTCGATTTTGTGGTATGACAGGGAACAAAAAAAATTCTATGCTGTAATGTCACACAAAACACAAATGTTTTTTACTGTAACAAGTGATATAATGAAGAAGTATAGCCTCAAGAGCTTTTAGTTTGAGAACATTAATTTTGTCTATTTGCCTAGTCATATGCGGTGTCAGCGTTAATATTATGCTGATCTCCTGGCCACTTCAATGCTGCCAGTGCAGGAGATGCGTCTATTTGTATTGGAGGCACATGTACATCATCATCTGTCTGGAAATGAGTAGAAAAGCCAGATTACTATGACTAACTGTTCATCTTTAGAGAAACTACCAGCACAGCTTCAAAAAGATACTAATGTGAAACAAGACCTCTGCTTTTCTCCCTGAAATTCATCTGTTAACAGGGCAGGAGAAGAAGAAACAGTCTCCTTGCTCCCCTTGTCAATTTTAGGAAGATGGGACCAATATTCTTATTAGTTTTGTTGTTCTTAAAAATTAACAGCTGTTTCAGATACCCTACACTACCTTGGCACACCAGTTGCACTGTCTGTGGTTATATTTTTTAAGAACAAAGGTCATCCTCTTCCCAGCATTTTTGCCTTTTACCTTTATAAGGAAACCTATGCAGCACCTCTAAAGCTGTCCTACTTTTCCTTAGTATGCTGGGAGGCAAAAGTTTAAAATGTTCAACAATCATGGGACGCTATCCAATGGGCTGATCTTCATTGAGGTGACCATCTGACAGGCAATCTCTCTTGAAACTGGACAGAACAGCAACAGAGACTGAAGAGCACTGTTAATGCAAAACCAGGAAGCGAGCAGAAGGTGCATGAAGTACAGGGTTTCCAGTATCAACCTGTGCTATGGCCTATGCCAGGACAGGTTCCCACCTTCCAGAAGGATCAGTCAGCAGTGTAGGACACAGGGGAGGTAAGAGACGTCTATCTGCTCTATGTCCAAACCATAGTACATGAAAGCCCACTAAGTATCTTCTGTGGTGAAATGCATCTGCTCATGGTTAAGTCAGAGTAGTGATGGCTCCTGGGGAAGCACTGAAGTGAGTGGACACCACAGTGAATGGAAACAGCTGCACAGGGAGCAGGAGGAGCCAAGACCCAGGTGGAGAACAAAATGCCAGAGAGAACCAAGATGAAGAGGAAACAAATCTCATCAGCCTCTGGAGAGCAGTAGAGAATAAGCAAAGGCCAGTGAAACTCTTTGTGGGAAGCTCATGCTTCACTGTACGCATTGAAGTCTGACAGCTGCTGAGAATAAAAATAAATCACCTCCTCCATGGACTCCAAAAGCCACCAGCCTCCATTAAGTACTTCTTTAATGGTCTGGTATACAGTTTTTGAACATCTGGATCTTGTGATACTGTGTCTATTGATGCTTAAAAATCAGAGTATCTTATTTTTACCAGTCCATTCGGACTGTTGGGCTGCTTTGTTTACATCAAATACTTGTGACATTTCTCTGTGGAAAAAGGCTGACTTTCTTTAGGATTTTACAGTCAGGGTTTGTACAACCCTTTCCTTATGGCTGTCTGCCTAGTGACACTTCTCATGCTACTGGTGCTCTAAAGGGGCATCAGAGCTTGTGGAACTGACACTCTGTAGCAAACCCACAGAGCAGTAAGCTCACATGTACACACTCACACGGAGGAATATGAGAAAGGGAGAGACAATTAGTGGTCAGGCAGTACATGATCTGAAATATCACGATGAGTCATGTCAAGTGCTTAAAGGTAATTTTCAGTGTCACTATCTAAAACTGTACTAAACCTGTGCTTGTTACCATAATAATTTCTGATAGAAGTTATCTGAGCACAGCACAGACCTACATATCTCCCACAACACACTAATGAACAAACTAAACAATTCATGCATCCTCTTAGTTTATGCGCTAAGGTTTAATTAATCAATTGCAAAGGCTAAAAAACCAAGAGGGAATACAAAACAACAGAGCAAGGCTAGAAATAATAAGTATTAGCATGGACTACTTTTAATCAAGTCCCCGAAGAAAAGTGAAAAAAAAAAACAGGAAATGAAAAGTCATGAATGGAATTTCACAGTTCTGCCATCCATGTGATAAGTTAAGATGGTGTAAAAGAAGGTGGTATTAGAATGAAATTACCCACTGTAGCAAGTGGTATAACTCAGTGTCACTGACAACCAAAAAATTCACAAAACCAAACTCAATGAAAAAACAAGCCTCTCCAACTCCAAAAAAACCCAAACCAAAGCAAGAAAACCTAGCTCCTGAGAAGCCAATGGAAAGCACCTTAACAGATTCACTGGGAAGGAAAATAATTAAGAATTCTGGAAGAGTCCATGAGAAATGCTATTTGTATATGTTCTTTTCCTCTCTGCCATGCCTTTTAATACTAGAAGACAAACTAACTGTTTAAAGCTTATTTCAGAACTTTACATTTCACATTAAAAGTCCTTGCTGCCTTAAACTACAGTAGCCACAGCATTCAGCACTCTTGATCATGTCTTTTTTTCTTCTTGTTACCAGATATTCTTCCCTTTACTGCCAGTCACTAGAGATTTTTAAGCTGTCTCCACATAGCCTCAAGTGGAAAGCAGCAAGATGTGTTTGTATTTTGGAGATCCTGCAACAGCAATTCCCTTCATTTAAGGTTGAGGACACTCACAACCCAAACAAAGATATTAGTGTACTGAAATATTGTGATAACAATGGCTTCTCTATCACAAGAGCAGTTATCACATTTTCAAGGAAAGCCACAATGATCTTCTGGACAGGACAAAATCCCAGTATTTGGTCTTCTCAGTCTGATGAGGACTAATATGGAAGGGTAAAGATTCAAGGGACCAAAGCATAGATGGCAAGTGACAGCTATATGACACTTCTCAGGCACTAATTTCCATTTTTCCACTTCATAGTACTAATTTTTCAATACCCTAAATAATCCTAATCTCAATCTCAGTAATTTTAAATATATCTGTATCACCTTGTTTATATGGGTTCACAGTCATTAAAGTCAAAAAGTCTATCAAAGCATCTAGTCACATTTATTGTGCTCAATCTCGCATGTGGTGCCATCAAACGTTTGAATCATAGAATCAAAATCATTACACTAACTGCATGGCTCCATTATTAAAAATAATGGGCTGACAAGTTGCAAAGGTCTGTTTCAACCAGTTTTATAGCTACCATTCATCATAAGGAGACTACATCAAAGGCTTGCTGACTGACAGTTGACTATTTCTCCTTCTGATACAGCTGTTGGATCAACAGTAGTTTCAAAACACTGGACAGCTTGTCACAAGATTGCAGCTGTGATATTCATCTGATATTAACATTAACTTACAAGTGCTGTAAATTACACTTGCATATGCATTTACAGATATGTGTATCAATCTAAACATGTACAATACAGAGACACCACTGTTGTCAAGGGAAACCTCTCTTCAGTATCTGCTTTCCCAGATGCTGTGACAGCTGTATGAAACACTACTGAAATGGCATTTTGGTTCACTGAAAGGGACAGCTTCTCCAGATAAAAAAACCTGAAGTAGTCTTTTTCAGACTAGTGTTGTTAAAGACATAATCTGTTTTGACAAATGCTTTAAGAAAAGTATAAATGTCCCCTTTTTCCAGTCTGCTTCAATCTCCTTGTTCCTCTTTACCCACACATTGCTGTGTCATATAAATCCATTTGTTCTAGGATCAGATAAACATTTGTTTTTCTCAGTGCCAGTCACTAAGGGCTTGATCCTTATTCACAGGCAAAAGAAAGACTCCTGGTGGCTTCAACAGGCACTGATCGAGCATTAAAATCCTGCAACTGTCATTAAACCTGTTGCAGAGACGGCAAGTTAATATGAATACAGGGATACCTTGCAGCCAGATTGAAACACCAGTATCACTGTATAAAAAATTTCTGCTAACACCATTCAGATTTGGGAACTGAGACACCTGATTCTCTTTCTGGAAATCAGTAATACAATGTGAAAAAAAGACTCGGGTTTCTGGTTTCTTTCCCCAGCAAATGACACATTTACTTTTGCACAGTTTTATCCTTCACTGCCTATTAGCTATACAAAAATCAAGTTTAAAGTCAATTATTTTAAAGGACTACTTATTTCCATACAATTTACCTATTCTTTCCTATGTTATAGATTTATGGAAGATACATATTATTCAGTACAATCCAGGCAATTTAACTATAAAGAGCCATCCCTTTTTTTCTCAAATGACATTAGTTTCAGGCATATCACTAGGCTAGAGAAGATACACATGCCATTTATCAGTTTCTGATTCTGAATGTTATGCTTGTGCTCCATATTTAATAAACATTAAATGTTATTTTATTGTATCACATATTTATAGATTAATCAAGTCCGTCATTGTTTGTGTCATCAAGGAAAATAAACCAATGGCTAAAATATGATCAAGTTCATTAACTAAGGTATGATCAAGAATATTTCCTAGTGTGTAGCAGGCAAAAAAAAAAAAAAAAAGGCAACAAATGACACATAATCTAATACACACCTAATTTTCACATGAGGAAATAACCCTATCCCACTTTTCCTGTAATAGTCTCAATTATCAGTTATTCAATTGTGTTCCACCAAACAAACCCTGAACTTCACCATCAATCAATTACTACTTCAAACAACAAACGCTTTTACACAGCTGCTGCTCATCCTATAGATGAGCTATTTACAAGAAACCAATGATGCTAGTTATCTCAGTTGGTGAGGCACAGCACAATACATCTTAATTCCCAGATTTGCACTAAAAATTATGATCCAGGACAGTCTGATTTCACCACAAAGAGAAAAAGAAGAAGAAAAAAAAAAAAAACAACAAAAAAAGGACAAACATTACCTCAAAAACTCAGTAAAGTCAGATTAGGCAAGACTTTTTTAAACAAAAAGTAATTTTGTTCCATAATCTTTTTTCAGTAATCTATGCATTAAATTATGATACAAGTACACTTTACTTCAGTGAATATCATGAAGAAGGAAAGGAGTTTTCCATTCAATTACCTAACAATTCAATAGAGCTGCAAAAGGCTGAAAGACATTTGCTACCTTGGCAGAGCAGAAAAATGAGAAGTACCAAACATTTCTTCTAAAAGTACTTAAAAATGTAATCACAATCCATGCACTAATACTCATGACCACACTGAAGATATTCCTCGGAGGATTCTGTAAACGAGATAATTGGATAATAAAGGACCTGGCACGAAGTAGTCAAATAAGCTTTTCTTAACAATAATGGGATTTAAATCAATACAATGAAAATAATATAATAAAGGATGAAGTGAAATCAGGATGAAGGGATTACTATTCAACATAATAGACCAACAAAAAGGCTCAGAAAAACCCTCACACTTCTGGAACCTGCTGGAGGCACTATGTGTACTTTTTTGTTCCTGCACCAGCATACAATGTTTCATTAACCATTCTGCAAAAGCTGCTGCATACTAAACAACCTACACAGGGAAAGTACCTTACTATTTTTTCTTTTATAAATTATCACTGAGAACAATGATGCTATAGTTTTATAAAGCATTTAAGAAAATCAGGTTTCTTTCCCAATTTCAGCAAAACGTTTAGTCAAAGGTTTTAAGTGGTGCTTGTAATCTCTCTGCTTCTAATGGATTTAGTGCAAGAATCAGTAATTTAGGGTTTTTTGTTTTCTGCCTTTTTTTTACCTTTTTTCTTTTTTGTATTTCCTGCTGTAGACTAGAATAATACAACATGGAATATTTTGCAAGGATTGTTATATAAGGAGCACCATATCTGTTCTTCAACTACAATGAAGACCACGTCTGGAATGGAGTATATTCTGGATAGATATGGCATAATGGTTAGTTTTTTTGAAACTTTTGAAAGATAATGTCAGTCAAAATAATTACTTTTGGTAAGGTGCACAATTGTCTTTTTAGTACCAGAGAGACTTTGAACTCAAAAGCCATCAAAATAAACTATTTTAGGTCCCTTATGAGTAATTTAAAGTAGAATAGATCTACTTTATTAAAAGCATTTAGTCCTTGTCTCATTATATTACATATTTGGGAGTTTAGGAGTAACACCCTGGCCCAAGTCAAAATGATCAGACTAAATAAAAAAAAAATTGAGATGACTCCTTTTTCTGACTCCCGTCTTTTTCAGGTAGGCAGATTTCCAAAGGGTGTCTTGAAGGGCCAGCAATCAGAGTCCAAATTTTCTTTGATGTGTGGGTGAATGCAGGGATAGAATGCAAGCTCCCTTCTCCTCCCTAACAAGCAAGCTTGAAGAACCATTTCTGCTACAGCTACGGTCCCTGCGGACACTAACAGGTCTTTCTCTAATCCTCTGAAGTACCCAAGACATGTTCAGTCAACTCATGAATGATTAACAACAAACTAATCTGGCTCGCAAATAAAATGCTATACTAGCACAAAGGATTATAAAGGGAAAAGAGGAAAAATCCGGCTGTTTACTTCAAAGAGGCTCAAGAGATATGGAAACCTAAAGTCTCCCATATCAGAGAATCAAGTACTGATATGGTATAGAAAAACAGAAAAATACATTAAAGTGATGGTGATGCCACAGTTCTGTCCAACGTTTGTTTTCTCTTTCTGTTGTGCTTGAGTGAGGGAAAATAACCAGAATGCTGAGTGAATACCAGAGCTGCTCTGAGAAGTATTTTGCTGGCTCAAAATAATGGAATGTGTATGGAAAAGTGCTCTGGAGTATTCATGAGACTACTACCTAGTATTAGAATATGCTATAGAAGCATCCCCACAAGCTTGGAGAAGCAGGTCTGGAGGAGAAGGTTTCAGAAATGAGCAGGCTATATGGGGAAATGTAAACAAGGCATGTCATGGGGTGTATGATGTGATTTAAATGTGAACTGAGGAATGTGGGTGATGTAAGGCCTATGTTATTCACTCATGGAAAGGCCTTCCATCCAATACCGGATGTCAACTACATTTCAAGAAAGACAGGGAAAAAATTTAGAAAGCTTAGAGAAGAGTAACAAAAACTCTCAGGAAAATAATGGCAGGATTGAGGGGAGAGTCACCTTGTCAACAGATAGTAGATTAAGCATGTCAATAGTCTTCTTCCAACACATAAAAGGGGATAAATCTTTCACTGAAATAGTGAAGTATTTAGGTTTCAGAATAAAAAGCACAGATAACAACATCCAAAAAAACCTCTCAAGAGTGAGGACACAGAGGCACTGGATTCAGCTCTCTCAGAAAAGCATGGAATCCCCATGTTGCAATTCTTGAAGAAATGGCTAGACAAATATCTGTCTGCGATAATTTAGATGGTGATTAGGTGTTCAGTATTGAAACATATGGATTGATGACAGGATTTCTGTCTTATTTTCTGTGTTTAAATCATTCCTGAATCATCCTGAAAAACATCTGATAAAGCAATACAAAGCTAAATCATACATTCCTGAGGAATTGTTTGTTTAAAAATAGTAATAAAAATTTTACAGCATCCCATCCCTGTGCTGGAGGAGGGAAGCAAGTAAAGCCCATAAGGGGTCCTTTTGTAATTTTTAAGGTGTGCCTTATCAAAGGATCTGCAATATGACATTCAGAAGAAACAGTATATCATGCAAAAACTGGACAGTTCAGATTTCATTAAGTAGAGAAAAAGAAGCAAGAATGAGCCACTATCTAAAGTTTACTTACACAAAGGCAGGCTTGTGAACTAGTACTACTCATGAAAATATCAGATGCTAGTAATCCTTAACCATACAATAGGCTGAATACTAAACCGACAGATTTAAGCCTTCAAAGACAGGCTAGTTAAAAGCTATTAGCCATTAAAACAATGCTGACAAACTTAGTTAAGCAAAACTCAATTAATTTACAAAAGGAACTCTGGGTAGAAGACAGCAAAAATAACTTAACTACAGCCTCAGTAGAATATTATGATATGATGCAAAACAACATTGCTGAAAGACTGCATATTCTAATGCCTGTTAAAAAACATTCATTTGAAAATAATTAAAACCAAAATGATACACTTTTTTGCTCCAGTAGATTTGATTACCTAGAGAGGATGCTGTATGACATGAAATGGGCAACCTGAAAGGTCAACCAGAAAGACTATCAAACTTGCTGCACTAACAACAATTTGCTGGGATGTATTTAAAACATTTAAGCCTCTCCAAGGCAAAGTATTGAATCAAGACATTTACATTAATGGGCCTTTGACTAATACTAAGTTTTCTTATACTAAACAGAAACTGCACAACACGAGCACCATTACAAGATATATAGCATACGGATACCATTAAAGCTCAATTATAATGAATAGTTGCTCATTTATTTCTCTAATCAGTACTGCAAGGAATGTAGCAGCAGCTTCACAGGTGTCAGCTGGAAATAGTAGCCTTTCATTTAATTTGCTGAAAGATTGGTCCCTCTTATTAACTTCCTCCTAAAGATGTGTCAGTGTTATAACAATAAAAATGTCATTTTAACGTGAAGTTTAAACCAATGGAAGGTAAATTTCTGGAACAAACTACTCAGATGTCTTGCTAGCCTCTTTTTATTTCCTTCTCAATAGGTCTCAAACTACCTCATCGTTGTACAAGTCTCATTTTGTCTTTACCCTCTGCTGTATGGATTCCTACAGCGACATCCATGTATCTTTGGCATTTACTGCTGGGGTTTTATTACTGCTTGTTGGTGAGCAGCAGATTGCCTAATACAGAGCAACAGACTATTCTGGTAAGTCTTTTAAAATTACACTCAGTTATCCCATATCCTCTAAGCCAAGTCTACTCAAGTTATGATGTACTACAATGAGCAAGGACTGCTCATTAAAAAGAAGGAAAAACAATGACACTCAGATTTTAACGTGAGATTAAAGCAAGAGCACAATATATTTTGGATGTTGGCTAGGTGCATCCATCTAACTCAACACTTAGATGAGAGTCCACAACAGCCCACTGAACTAAGAAGGTTGAGTGTTTTCTGCAACATAAAGGCACGCTAGTGAACTGTTACTCTTCCCTGCCCTTAAAAAATTCAGTCTGTAATGAGTTAAACGTCAGCCAGAGCAGAACACGATCATGAAGGTATTGCTTACTGGGTTATTTGTTCTTGAGGTTGACTTGCCAGGCTTTAGATCTCTGCTTTAGTAATTCCAAATTATATGGCAATATTACGGAAAAAACAGCACAGTCAGCCTACACAGTATCGAATAATCACCCTAACACTGGCAGGCTCCAATAGCAAAAGGAACACTTGCATCAAATGCTCACCCAGCCGTAACATTGATATGATAATGACATACAGTTATTTTGAACGCATACAGGATTTTTAGCATCAACTCACTGAAAAACAGCATAGAGAAAACAGCAGATACAGATTCTTTGGTAATCTGTGTTTCTCCTGACTGAAGACTTTAGCATCTTTTACAGTTCCTTTCTCAAGGTGAATATCATATTCGCCACCATAGCAGAAACCCGAAGACACGACAAAGGATCAGTTTTCCAAGTTATATGTACATGCAATTTGTCAGCCATCAGGAGATTAAAAAAAAACCCCAAACCTAAAAGTTTTCCTTAAAAAAAAAAGAAAGAAAGAATACATTAAAAGTCAAACTATCTCTCCAAACTGGACAGAAAAATTGTTCAGTTAACATTCCATATCTTTTAATGCTATGAGTAAAAACCTCAGATAGCTACAAAAAGCCCTGAGGCATTCACATATATGACTGAATTTGCTTTTGGAGGAGTTCTTGGTCTTTACTACTCATGTCAGTTCTACAACCATCCATTTTATTAGCACAGCTGAATGAGTTACAGCACTGGATATCATTTAAGGTTATATTTTATCCTGCATATCTACAAACTAATTCTTTAATGTGTACTCTTTGTCAGTAGTAATATCTTATAGTACAGGAAAGTGCAAAAAAAAGTCCACCTGATCTAACTGGAACTTACAGCATAATCAAACTGATTTACAGTACTGTAGTGCCTAATCCACCACAGAATGACTTCAAAGAATACATAAGACACTTTAAAAAATATCTTTCTCCAACTATCTGCATGTCATGCAAACCGAGCTTCATTACTGGAAATGCTCATGAAAATTGTGTTACAGAAAATAGTTATCAAATGGCTAGTTATTAGAGAACAGTCAAATCTTTTAATTTCTGCTCAAAATCTTTGATTTGGCTGGCTTTGCTCAGATCAAAAAGCTGGATCAAAAGACATAGAAGGCTTTGCTTTACTTAGCTATCTAAGACCAAGTTTGTGACCCCCACATGTTCTGAGAACAAGCAGGTCAATGGTGCCAAGCAAATATCCACTTCTAGGTATACTTTCATGTTTATCCCATAAACCACAACACAGCAAGAGGGAATACTGAGAGAAACACTTCAGAAGTTCATCTCCTGAGCTGAACTAACCTGCTAATGAAGACACCCATACTGATTCCTTGATCTTAATTATTCAAAAGCCCTTAGGCATAACATACCACCATTCACCTATGAGTAAGGTCAGACTGATTTAAACTCTAACTAATGCTTTCTTTTGAAGGAAGAAATAACCTAGGGAGCTGAAGCACTCGTCTGAGAACTAAAACTCCTCAGTTTAATTGTCCTCCAGCTGAAAAGTTTCAAACCCATGCCTTTTAAATTCTTGGAGAATGTCTTAAGTACTAGGCAAGAAGCTGTTCTGAAAAATGCTGTCTTTCTTTTCTTTTGTTGAAATTGTGTCATAAAACAACTGAAAGGACAGATTGAC
Source organism: Empidonax traillii (assembly GCF_003031625.1). Taxonomy (NCBI): domain Eukaryota; kingdom Metazoa; phylum Chordata; class Aves; order Passeriformes; family Tyrannidae; genus Empidonax; species Empidonax traillii. Next base: position 584,716 of record NW_020955937.1, read on the forward strand.
TGGACTGAAAGCTCACAGATTTTGGTCTCCCAGAATACCTTCTCCAGTGCATTCCTAATGAAAACTTCAACAGCAACAACAAAATCCCTAAAACAAGACAAACAAACTCCCCACAAGTCTTTTTAAATAAAGCAGGTTGTTTTAACTATCGGTTCACTGACAATTTAAGGATAATTAATGGTTTAAGACAGTTTTCAGTGTCTGATCTATAGATGTTCTGTGCTTTTTCCTCTTCAATTGTTAAAAATAAGACTAAATATAAACCTTATTGACAAGACTACAATACTTTGTTCACCTGACTATTTTAGTAGATCAGACTTGATTGTGGCAAAACCGGGCAGTCTGCTGAAGAGCATTTTCTACTATCAATTGCACTGCTAGGATCCAAGCTGTAGTATTTTTTCAGTACCATTTGATTTCCTACTAGACTAGAGGCACTGAGCATGGGGTGATCCACAATAACCTTCATGCCTCAAAAAGAAGGGAAAAAGGGCACAAATGCTCTCCTCCCCCACCCCTCAAGTCACCCTGTCATGCTAATTAAATACATCTAGGTAATTTCTACTGAGTTTCTGAAAAGCATTTAGGGGTAGGTTATGAAAAATGCAAACTCATATGACCATTACAGTAATTGCATTAGTTAAATTTATTAATTTGTCAAAATTAAGTCAATAAGAGTTTCAGTAACACTATTATATTACTTGATTAGTTTTGAAAGTGATTATCCTAAGAACTCTATTTAATTGGAATCATCTCAATTTACAGGATATATTAAATCCTTAGTAGCATTTTAAGATGATTCAACATATGCAGGTCAATTACCAGTAATCACTGTTTTATACAACTGCTTCCAAAGAAACTTTAGTACAACACTGGAAAGCAATAAAAGGGGATGAAAAAAATTACAACTGAACCCCAGTTCTGAAAGATACAACTGAACTTCAGCACATTTTATTATGGTAAAAGGCTCTAAGTCATACTTAAGTTGTTAAAACTGTTTTGAAATGCTAAAGAGTATAAAAATCTGAGCTAATATTAAAGAACAGTTGTCTACCTAAAAATGGATGATGATAATTTGTCAGGACTGCCAAATTACTGAATTGCACTAACTGCACTCATGCCCAGCTGCACATTAATTACCAGATTAGAAAGTTATAATTAATTTTCTTAATATCACTACACTGCTTTTCTTCCTTGAGTTAATACAAACAGATTGCAATCAATCTTTGTTAATTCATGCTGCAGAACAGAACTGCCATAGCTATTTCTATATGCGAAAAACACTGCATGCATAGTTCTTGGGTTAATACTCTGCCTAGAAACTCTATCTTCTGACATTTTAATGAAGCGTTGTAATAAGGCAAATAAATTATAAATTATAATTTGGCTTAGTAGAGTTAGCAGAAAAACTACAGAAGCCTAAAAAAGAATTTTTAAAGAATCTTCTTAATTACAAAATTTAGAAGTGGATTGTATATTTCAACATATTTTGAACTGGAAAAGAGGGTTTACTCATAACTGCATTGTTGAAAGCATTTATTGTTGAGACTTTTTAAATTTCTTCATCAGCTGACTTTGTCTTTAGAAACCATAAAAAGTGTTCCATACTTGTCTGACCTTTCTAGAGCACACAGTGCAAGAACTAGTAAAAGAAAACAACTTTACAGAGATACAGACTAAAGTACATCAGAGTTCTCATGAAGAGCATTCAGTTACAAATACAGCCAAGATAATTAATGCAGCATTCAAGCAGCATACATTTTTCTGTGTCCATATCTGCATCAGTATAATAAGATGGAAAGGTTTATTCAAGGGTTGTCATGTGAAGAAAGGAGAAATGAATAAAATCAATGTATCTTTTTTTTTCATTTTCCATTATACCTGAAAGCTGTTTAACTTCTCCAGCCTCATTATTGCCTAATTATTTTTTTTCTCTCCTCACTTCCCTTCCTTAGTACAAGATAAGAATGAGTGTAGAAACATAAGAATTATGACAACATGGCTCCCAAAGAGTGCTAACCTATTCTATTTTGATCTAATAGAAGTCAGCTTAGGTGTCAGAAAGGGAAAAGCGAATGTCAGTAACAAATGATGACTGAAAATATTTTTAGTTTGGGTGTTTGTGTTTTTTAATGTTTCTAAAGTCTTTCAGGGGATGGTAAAGAACAAGCAATTCCATATTTGTAGAAGACTGGAGATAAAGGATTTTAAGAGAATACATAGACTTCAGCAGCAAAGCCAAGCATAACCCTTTTGTTATATATCTCTTCTCCCAAACTTCTCTAAAGAAGTCCAATTTGCCTTACACTGGTAAATGTTATAAATATATTTTTTATATATATAAAACATCTATATGCATGTGTTGACCTATACCCACACACACACACCTCCCCTCCACCCCACAATGTATACCAAAATACATATAAACTTGATTATCCCTCTTTCCAGAATATTTAAGTACTTCAATATATTTAAGACCTTGATGAACAATGTAGTAGATGATAATACTCTAGGAGAAGTAGGATTTATGGATCAACTCTTCCATCAAGCATTATACCTTAAAGCAGCATCTCTAGTATATGTTCTGTTTGGGATACTGCAGAGAGGAAGAGAAGCAGATCAACCAGATGACTCAAGAATGTGAGTGACAGAAGGAAGGAAGGAGGTAAGAAAGGAAGGATGGAAGGAGAGATGGAAGAGAGGAAGGGAAGAAACTGAAAAACAGTCAGCCCAGAAGTCACAAAGACATATGTGGGACAATACCCAGTACAGTTCTCAAATATTAATTTTCACAAGCTACGAAAATGAAAAATATGAAAAAAGACTCAAGAGAAGCAACCCGCAGATCTGGAAAATACGATGCATCCAGGATTAGAGATACCTCTTACATGGGGCAAGAATCACAGAATCACAGTAGAGAAAACTTCTATCAGCTCTGAAAATGATCACTGCTGTGCTTCTCCTCCGAAATAAATATGGATTAGAAGAGGGCATCAAGCATGGAAGAGGAGTAGCAGGGTTAGAAAATACATAAAGTAGAGCAGGATCAAAGACAGACTGCAATAGTTTTGATTTACAGAAAACACACCACTAAAAGGCACTGGATGATCTCAGAGATTGTAATAAAAACTTTCAATTAGCTTAAGCAATCAATTAAGGTCTGGATGTTTAAGAGACTGTATAAGAAACAGTGTAGCTGTTGTTTTTTGGTTGTTTTTTTTTTTTTTTGTCATATTGACCATCACCCAGATAACTCAAAGTAACAAGCACAGCACTACAGGTATCATTTAATGCTGAGATTATTATTTAAAACAACTATGTTCTTTATTCAGCTGGCCATAAAGTGTGTGTATACCTCATCACATGAAGCTAGTAAAAAAGCTGAGAAAGTCCAAGTTATGATCATCAATTATGGAAGCAAGGAAGAAAATAAACCTTTCATTATTTTAAAATTTCCGAAAAGAAAGAAAACTCCTCAATCCTCACCTAATGCTAAACATAACTGAACAATTAACAAACTTTTGTTTCTGTTAATATCTAAGGCAAAAATTAAATCTGTGTGAATGTTATTATTCTGATACAATAGACTGATTTCTAAGGAAAAAAAAAAGTATTTTATGCTGATTCGTTACTTAAGGCCAATCTAAGAGATTAAACGGGAAACTGTAGTGCAAGAGTATCCAACGTATCCATGAAAACAGATATGCCATGAGTTTCAGAAGAACAAAAGATTTCATAAGCAATTATGACTAGTCAGCTTAAAAAATGCATAACACACACCCATTAGCATTGGTGCTATGAAACTGAAAAACACAAAATTCAAGTTTCACAGTATTAATAGGATTATGAAGTGCTATAAAGAGAAGTTAAAAATTCAGATAAGTAAAACTGTTATTTGTGATATACATGATGCACTGGAACTGTATCACTTACAGGAAGGGTTTCGGCTGTCCAGCTGTAAGGTTACAATTTAGAGGAGGTTATGGAGAGAGCCTCTCACATCATAGAATCATAGAATCATAGAATCATAGAATAGATTGGGTTGGAAAAGACCTCCAAGATCATCAAGTCCAACCCCTGATCCAACTCCAATTACTATATCATGGCACTAAGGGCCACATCCAATCTCTGCTTAAAAACCTCCAGGGATGGTGAATCCACCACCTCTATGAGGAGGGCAACTTCAGCATGCACCCACAGCAAGGTCCCTGGCTCCTCGGATGATATTAAAATCATAGAATCATAGAAAATCAGCAGTAATGAGAAACTATAAAATGACTACCAATACATATATAAATCTATGTGTTTATCTGTCATTAAAGGTGTACTTCCAGAAGTATTGCAGGGAATTGCTGTTTTTCAGCGAGGAAAATCTTCCATGAAGATACGAGTGGAATTTGTTCTCAGTAATAATTTCTGAAAAAATGTAGTTAACAACACTTGTTCAAGCTCATCATTTTAGGACAGTAAGAATACAGAGTAACTACAAACATCAGTTAGCTACTTAAACTATTGCTTATTTAAGAACCTAAAGTAATTCTTATTTTTAATACTGAAGGAAAACCTTGTTTCTGAAGGAAAACCTTGTAATGCTGAACCCTTATACCAACAATTTACTCTAAGTACAGTGTTTTTATCTACTAATTTAGATAATAAAGACATAGTTTTTAATTTTGAAATTATTATTTTTAAGAATGACCTGCTCAATTTGAGAATTTAACCAGGTAGAAGTATCAAAGTAATTTTGGCTAAAGCCCATTGCAAATGACCCTTCTTTCCTCCTTGCAGGCAAAGTCCTGCAAATGTACATACATTGTATCAAATACATAAAGTGAAAAATTTGTAAGTGCCTTTATAATTTGCCAGTTAGAAAATTCTTAGGTGGAACAATCCTAACAACAACTATCATTTTCGATGATGTATTTTCCTGAGATTAGTTGAACTATAGTGGAAGTGACTGAGAAGTACTTGTGCTCATTTTATTTATTTAATGAAACCTGAAATCTGTAGGAATTGATTCCCTTCCCTCTGAAGGAAGCCTCGTCCAACAGTGCCATTTTGTCTATTATAAGATTATAATTTACTATTATATTATAATTTACTATAATTTTGATCTTTACAGATTAATCTGTAAAGATTAAAATTATGACATACAAGATACAAGCAATTAAAAGGGAAATGACCTTCAACCAGTGCAAAGATTACTTTGCCTACACCCCAGATGTTGGTGTTCCCAGCACAGTCAATAAGGCCAAGAGAAAGCAGCTCAGCAGGCCAGGCACTGGATACTTGATTTCAGGAAAGGAAGGATAACTGCTCCTCAAGCTGCTTTATCGTGACTTTGCAGTGTGTCCCACTGTAGTGGGAGCTTGTTCCTGATGTGCTGATGTCTCACCTGGTGTCTCATTCAAACATGTCTCATCCGGAACTGAGCCTCAGCCTGCACATCTTTACAAACAACTCCAACGTGTTTGGCAATTCAATGCTAAGTGTTCCCTTGCAACTCCTAGGCAACAAGGAGGTATGGTCCAGGTGCAAGAGATCTTTGGAAGAAATCGCAAGGAGGGAGAGGTTAGCACCCATTCAAGGAAATGTTTTGGCAGGGAAAAGTCTTAAAGTGGGAAGGAATTTGTTCTCATGCAGGATGCTGTGTATGTTCTCCTGTCTGCTGAGAGGTAACTCCCTTGCTACAAGTGATAAAATTCTCACAGACGTGCCTGGAGGCTCCTGCAGGGTGGCCAGGCAGGCCATAAAACACAGCGGGAGAACACAGCCTGGGCTTTTACTGTGCATGCGAAAGGTGTTAAACAATACCAAAACAGGTTTCTTCTTTTGCCTTCTTGGCCAGCTGTATCCATCACTTAGATATATTGCAATGTTCTTGGCAGTTAAAATTAATTTTCTTTAAAACTTTCACCCCAGCCTGGTGTCTGGGGTTACCTGCATGCATATCAATCCTTATTTATGGCATACAAATAACTCCTAAGTATCTGCCACTACCAAGGTGATACCCGGCTAAAGCAAGAGTACAAGCAACACCAACATCCATATACTAATTGATAAAATTCTATTTTCAATAATTGCAATTTCAAAAGCTTGCAGACAGATTTCTTTGTAGTTCAACCTGTCTATCCTAACTCAAATCCCTCCCTGTTTCCAGCACAGAAAACATTCGTATCTTCGTTTTAAATAACACACAGAAAAGCCAGTTCCCATTTTTTTAAACCACCAAGACAAAATCTTATGATAGCTGGGGAAGGCTTTCATACCCTGAAGACTGACTGCTGAGGAGGGGGGCAAGACCTATGAAGTGAAGACCTAGAGCCTCCTCCTCTAACCAGTTGGCTTCTATGGGGCTGTTTGGCACAAGGTTTGTTTTGTTTTTTAAAAGAACATTACCTATTGTTAGTACCGCAGAGATCTATAAAGTGATTGCAATTGTACATTTTATGTTGAGGAATCACATTCCTAATACTCCTAATTCCTAATACAGGATTTTACGTAGATGAATCGTAGGATAATTATGAACTTGCAAGGATTTATATTCATTTTACATTGCACTAATAAACTGTGGGAAAGAGTTAGTATTTAAACTTAGAATTTGGGACTGCAATCTCTTTCTTTTGGCTATAAAGAAGGCACTTCAACTGAGAAAGATATTTTGCAATAGTAATAATAGATCCCAAATCCTTCCTGTGTTATTGCCAGAGGCCAGCCTCCCACACAAATTCTGCATTACAATATTGAATTGAAAATGGTATTTGAGTAATACAGCCTATCATTAAGGGCTATCATAAAAATAACATTTTTCTTGGTTCTTTTTCTTCCTCACCAAAAAGCTATGTTCCTTGAACTATCTCATGGAATTTTTCTGATAGTATTTCAAATTCAACTTTTTTTTTTTACATTGTCTAATGGCGAATCAGACATCACCATAGGTGAAATATACTGACTACTGAACATGAAGCACTATGCAAAACTGGCTACTCATTTCAGGCAAGGCAAAGACATGGCAAGGAATCTTTTAACTTTAGTGTTCTAACAGATCCTAAACCAACGAAATTTCTTAGCAGATGACATATAGCATGGTGATATTAATATGCCCCAAACACAAAACTATTTCCCCAGCATTCAGTACTGACTCAAGAAATGTAAACTTGTTTATGAATCATACAATGAACTGAAATGCCTGTGCTGAAAAACGTACCCATTGCTGAAATCGCTCTTGTCACTAGTTACTTATAAATTAGGAAGGAATTAATTTCCTCAACTCAAGATGTTAGTTCTTTTTATTACTTATGTCTGGTCTTCTTCAGTCAATGCAAAGAGATCAGTGTCTCTAGACAGCAGATCATTCGATGCCAAAACATATACTTGACACCAGACAAATAATTTTTAGAGAGGTAAAGTTCAGCTAGGATTTAGCTCTTTGCATCCTATGCTAATACAAATCCACACCACGATCCAAATGCCTGAAGGCAAAAGTCTGCTTTCAATTGGTTTGTTTATCTACAGGGGAAATCTCAGTGTTTAACTCAATATCCAAATCCTTTTTGTTATTATTGCCACTTTATGACATCAGTGCAGCCATTTGCCAAAACCACACACAAAAAGCCTTCATAAAACATGTCTGCTACCTTTAGCTTTTTTTCCTTATGTAGTTTTGATTTCTTCCTCTGACATTATGCCAAAATTACACAGAAGGGCTAAAATTAAAGATTTCAAGATTTCATCTAAGCACAACTTCTGCATGGTCCTACAATAACAAATTATGCAGACAATGTAAGATTTTCCTCCCTAAACTTGCTTTAAAAAACAGGTTTATTTTTGCTAAAGACGGCCAAATTTGAAGAATAAGCTTTATTTAACCCTGTAATTTTATGGGTGTTTTTTTTTTTTTTTTTAATTTAATTTAGACACTGGAG
>NW_020955937.1:592645-592922 GCF_003031625.1 Empidonax traillii
AGTGCAAACCAGAAAAAATAAATTATCTATCCTGATTGAATCTCTACAAGAAATGGCTTGTTGCATCACTAGGACAACTAAAAGCACAAACTATTAATTCTTTTAAGGAATACAGAATCATACAAACAACTTGCAACAAATTTTGCAAAATAATGCAACAATCACATTTCAGGTATTTTGTGACAATGTAAGTAGGAGAATTAAGCTGTCCTAAAAGGTTTACTGAATTTACATGATTGGATCCCTTCTTTGTTATATTTTCAAACTTTTAAGATTC
>NW_020955937.1:592943-596436 GCF_003031625.1 Empidonax traillii
TTTTTTTGTCATATTGACCATCACCCAGATAACTCAAAGTAACAAGCACAGCACTACAGGTATCATTTAATGCTGAGATTATTATTTAAAACAACTATGTTCTTTATTCAGTTGGCCATAAAGTGTGTGTATACCTCATCACATGAAGCTAGTAAAAAAGCTGAGAAAGTCCAAGTTATGATCATCAATTATGAAAGCAAGGAAGAAAATAAACCTTTCATTATTTTAAAATTTCTGAAAAGAAAGAAAACTCCTCAATCCTCACCTAATGCTAAACATAACTGAACAATTAACAAATAACAAATTAAATCTGTGTGAATGTTATTATTATGATATAATAGACTGATTTCTAAGGAAAAAAAAAGTATTTTATGCTGATTTGTTACTTAAGGCCAATCTAACAGATTAATGGGAAACTGTAGTGCAAGAGTATCCAACGTATCCATGAAAACAGATATGCCATGAGTTTCAGAAGAACAAAAGATTTCATAAGCAATTATGACTAGTCAGCTTAAAAAATGCAGCTCAGCAGGCCAGGCACTGGATACTTGATTTCAGGAAAGGAAGGATAACTGCTCCTCAAGCTGCTTTATCATGACTTTGCAGTGTGTCCCACTGTAGTGGGAGCTTTTTCCTGCTGTGCTGGTGTCTCACCTGGTGTCTCATTCAAACATGTCTCATCCGGAACTGAGCCTCAGCCTGCACATCTTTACAAACAACTCCAACGTGTTTGGCAATTCAATGCTAAGTGTTCCTTTTCAACTCCTAGGCAACAAGGAGGTATGGTCCAGGTGCAAGAGATCTTTGGAAGAAATCGCAAGGAGGGAGAGGTTAGCACCCACTCAAGGAAATGTTCTGGCAGGGAAAAGTTTTAAAGTGGGAAGGAATTTGTTCTCATGCAGGATGCTGTGTATGTTCTCCTGTCTGCTGAGAGGTAACTCCCTTGCTACAAGTGATAAAATTCTCACAGACGTGCCTGGAGGCTCCTGCAGGGTGGCCAGGCAGGCCATAAAACACAGCGGGAGAACACAGCCTGGGCTTTTACTGTGCATGCGAAAGGTGTTAAACAATACCAAAACAGGTTTCTTCTTTTGCCTTCTTGGCCAGCTGTATCCATCACTTAGATATATTGCAATGTTCTTGGCAGTTAAAATTAATTTTCTTTAAAACTTTCACCCCAGCCTGGTGTCTGGGGTTACCTGCGTGCATATCAATCCTTATTTATGGCATACAAATAACTCCTAAGTATCTGCCACTACCAAGGTGATACCCGGCTAAAGCAAGAGTACAAGCAACACCAACATCCATATACTAATTGATAAAATTCTATTTTCAATAATTGCAATTTCAAAAGCTTGCAGACAGATTTCTTTGTAGTTCAACCTGTCTATCCTAACTCAAATCCCTCCCTGTTTCCAGCACAGAAAACATTCATATCTTCGTTTTAAATAACACACAGAAAAGCCAGTTCCCATTTTTTTAAACCACCAAGACAAAATCTTATGACAGCTGGTGAAGGTTTTCATACCCTGAAGACTGACTGCTGAGGAGGGGGGCAAGACCTATGAAGTGAAGACCTAGAGCCTCCTCCTCTAACCAGTTGGCTTCTATGGGGCTGTTTGGCACAAGGTTTGTTTTGTTTTTTAAAAGAACATTACCTATTGTTAGTACCACAGAGATCTATAAAGTGATTGCAATTGTACATTTTATGTTGAGGAATCACATTCCTAATACTCCTAATTCCTAATACAGGATTTTACGTAGATGAATCGTAGGATAATTATGAACTTGCAAGGATTTATATTCATTTTACATTGCACTAATAAACTGTGGGAAAGAGTTAGTATTTAAACTTAGAATTTGGGACTGCAATCTCTTTCTTTTGGCTATAAAGAAGGCACTTCAACTGAGAAAGATATTTTGCAATAGTAATAATAGGTCCCAAATCCTTCCTGTGTTATTGCCAGAGGCCAGCCTCCCACACAAATTCTGCATTACAATATTGAATTGAAAATGGTATTTGAGTAATACAGCCTATCATTAAGGGCTATCATAAAAATAACATTTTTCTTGGTTCTTTTTCTTCCTCACCAAAAAGCTATGTTCCTTGAACTATCTCATGGAATTTTTCTGATAGTATTTCAAATTCAACTTTTTTTTTTACATTGTCTAATGGCGAATCAGACATCACCATAGGTGAAATATACTGACTACTGAACATGAAGCACTATGCAAAACTGACTACTCATTTCAGGCAAGGCAAAGACATGGCAAGGAATCTTTTAACTTTAGTGTTCTAACAGATCCTAAAACAACGAAATTTCTTAGCAGATGACATATAGCATGGTGATAATAATATGCCCCAAACACAAAACTATTTCCCCAGCATTCAGTACTGACTCAAGAAATGTAAACTTGTTTATGAATCATACAATGAACTGAAATGCCTGTGCTGAAAAACGTACCCATTGCTGAAATCGCTCTTGTCACTAGTTACTTATAAATTAGGAAGGAATTAATTTCCTCAACTCAAGATGTTAGTTCTTTTTATTACTTATGTCCGGTCTTCTTCAATCAATGCAAAGAGATCAGTATCTCTAGACAGCAGATTATTCGATGCCAAAACATATACTTGACACCACACAAATAATTTTTAGAGAGGTAAAGTTCAGCTAGGATTTAGCTCTTTGCATCCTATGCTAATACAAATCCACACCACGATCCAAATGCCTGAAGGCAAAAGTCTGCTTTCAATTGGTTTGTTTATCTGCAGGGGAAATCTCAGTGTTTAACTCAATATCCAAATCCTTTTTGTTATTATTGCCACTTTATGACATCAGTGCAGCCATTTGCCAAAACCACACACAAAAAGCCTTCATAAAACATGTCTGCTACCTTTAGCTTTTTTTCCTTATGTAGTTTTGATTTCTTCCTCTGACATTATGCCAAAATTACACAGAAGGACTAAAATTAAAGATTTCAAGATTTCATCTAAGCACAACTTCTGCATGGTCCTACAATAACAAATTATGCAGACAATGTAAGATTTTCCTCCCTAAACTTGCTTTAAAAAACAGGTTTATTTTTTGCTAAAGATGGCCAAATTTGAAGAATAAGCTTTATTTAACCCTGTAATCTTATGGGTGTTTTTTTGTTTGTTTGTTTGTTTGTGTTTTTTTTTTTTTTTTTAAATTTAATTTAGACACTGGAGTTAACAGTGCAAACCAGAAAAAATAAATTATCTATCCTGATTGAATCTCTACAAGAAATGGCTTGTTGCATCACTAGGACAACTAAAAGCACGAACTATTAATTCTTTTAAGGAATACAGAATCATACAAACAACTTGCAACAAATTTTGCAAAATAATGCAACAATCACATTTCAGGTATTTTGTGACAATGTAAGTAGGAGAATTAAGCTGTCCTAAAAGGTTTACTGAATTTACATGATTGGATCCCTTCTTTGTTATATTTTCAAACTTTTAAGATTC
>NW_020955937.1:596732-608120 GCF_003031625.1 Empidonax traillii
TTCTTTTAAGGAATACAGAATCATACAAACAACTTGCAACAAATTTTGCAAAATAATGCAACAATCACATTTCAGGTATTTTGTGACAATGTAAGTAGGAGAATTAAGCTGTCCTAAAAGGTTTACTGAATTTACATGATTGGATCCCTTCTTTGTTATATTTTCAAACTTTTAAGATTCCTTTACAAACTATAAAGGTATATACTCTTACGTGCATTGATTATATTTTGGAAAATGTCCCAGAACTCAAAGAGAACCATTCTATATTATATGCTAAAATCTTTCCTTACGAATACCAGAGTTTTTCTAATGAGGTAGCACACTAAAGACATTTTGAAAACCTCACGTGTTTTTGACACATTTTGAATTTGGGAATTACTCTCAAACTTTAAGATATTTTCGAGCAAGTTCTGTTATCTGAAGACCAAAATTTCATACCTCAGTGCTTGGTTTTGGCCACATTTCCACTGAGGTGGGAGGTACTGGGAGAGAAGCTTTTTTAAATGCCTACAGCCTAAACCACTGCCAGTACTCTGAAGTACCAGAACAAGTACTCAATAGTGTGAAGTATCAAAACAAGTGCCCCATAAGAGAACACCACCTGTGTCTGTGTCATCCTGGCAAATGCTGTGGTGTTTTAGCATAAAAGCCCTCTCCAAAGCAGCTCTCCAAGGCAAGCCAAATGGTGGGGAGAACCATCCTACTCAGCACTACTGTCATGCAACAGGAATCTTAGCTGGTGGGAAAAAATAATTCAAAATAAAAAACTATGGGTGTATTTTTCTTGCTATTTTCTTTTTTCCTAGTGATGTGAGACAAAAAACTCTTTTTGAAGCTATGAGTGTATCTTCTTGTTTTGAATCCATACAGTGGCTACAAGGGCCCAGCAGCTCCAACAAACTTTTGTTCAAACTCTGAAAACTGTGAGGCCTGAAAAAGCCTGTGGCCCAACTTAAATATTCTGTACAAATTGTAGTACTTTATTTATTTATTATTATTAATTAACAACAACAACAATAATAAAGTCAAAAGGGGACCTTGTTAAAAATCATGCTGACAACATCCCAATGGTGTATATTGCAGCTTAGTCACTTCCAACTTCAGTTACCTATGGATGAGTAACTACTTCGTGTAAACAATTTAGCAAGGCCCCTGCTATCTCACTTCATAAAATATGTTATACTGAATTCAACTCAGGTCTGCTTTTAATGTACAATCAATGTTAATGTGTGAAAGGCAAAGAACTCTGAGTTGACATCAGACACAGCAAGCATTTTACATTTATGTCGAGTAAATCTTACCACACCCTGTAGTTTGATTTCAATACCATATTTCAAACTTCTCCTTTTTAGTTTCTGTTGAGCAGAATCTTATACTAAGAAGTTAACTCCTGATTGATCCAACAGAATAACATTAGTCTGGGTTCTTCTCTGTATTTCACAGCTGGGCATCATCCCATAAACAAAAGCCCTGAACAGCTTCCCTTTTAATAGTTACAGGGGTAAAAATAAATAGATACATTAAAAATATTTACTTGATCCTGCAAAATTGATGCAAGGCTGGGTATTTATTAAGCTTACTTAACTCCCTAAGAAAGTTATAATTCCAGATTTTTTTATTTCTATAAATCTTAGAGGTAGATTACACAAATACACAAGCATTCCAATTGCTCAGTCGTAAATTACTTGAAGTTTTTAGAATCCAATTTTAGCATGGAGAAGCCCAATTATCACAAGTCACTGAGAAGAAAAATATAGGATCATGAGTGGTATCTCAAGTAACTCTTATAGTTGGTGTTTCAGAAGTACTGAAGACAAAATATCTAAAAAAAGGATTTGTATGAGGGAGGAAAATAAATAAGTAAGCAAATAAATAAATAAAAGTGGCTTTGCCAGCTTGTGTTCCTTATCCCCAAGAATAGGACTCAAACTTGTCTGTCAACCCACTACTGCTTTAAACACATCTCCGTCTGCAGCCTCTCTTTGTACCAGCATTTGTAGCCAGAATAGTCAGTATGTGCTATACAACCCTGATTACTTAAAAGGAACTTCAAATTTGGCAGTACAAGCAGAAGTGAAAAACAGATGCTGCAGATGAAGCTACAGAGCAATATCAAGAACATCAGAAATAAGGAAATGCAACTGAAACTTTAGAAAGAAAGAAAAGGAAATCCCAACCAACAAATAACCAATCTAATTACTGAAAATGTACTTTAGAGACGAAAGGAAATTTTAGAAGCAAACACACTTGAGAATTGGCAAGTAATTTTAGCTGTAGAATAGTACAAAAAACTTTTTATTTATTTGATAATTAGGGTTCCACAAATGAAACAGGAAGTATCCTATGGTCAGTAAGTGGTGAGGAAAGAAGTAAGACGAAGAAAAACAACAGAGAAGATAAAAAGACCTCAGATGGATGGATGCCTTTAGTATGTAAGCACATATATATGTCAGACAAAAGCACATATATGTTTACACACAGTGGCATGCAAGGAGAGAGCAAGTCTGACTATGATGACACAGGAAGAGCAGAGAAAAAAACTATTTTGTGAAGAACATTTGCACAGTGAAATAAATATCCAGTTTGTCTGTTAATCCAAAAATAGTAATTTAAAAATAACCACTGACAGCCATAATCTATTGTGAGGGTTTTCCAATTTGAAGTGCAAATCAAAATAAAATCAAGTAAAATAATAATCAGAAATGAGGCGTATTAGATCCGTTATATATGCAGGCTTCAGTGGCTTAGCATTTCCTAAGCCTGGATGACAGCATATTTGTTCACTCACAGTATTACGGAAGAGTCATCTACTGAAGGTCAAACCTAGGCAGATGTGGAAGGATTCAAAATGAATAACCAAGAATTCAGCATTTATTGTAAATTTTTCTGCCACGGCAAAGGAAATTATTTCAGCACAGATCCTCTTCGACTTTTGTGCTGGATAAGAAACGAATCCCTTTCACATTACCACCTTGCAGTGTTTGTGGCTGACATCTGCAGTGCCCTATGGCAGTTGTTGTGAGAAGGTAGGAATAAAACCATAAAGATCTACCATGCTATATGCAAAAAACCATTGATTTATTTAGTAGTTAAGCAGGGATTTAGACAAAAGACAAATTTTTAGCCTGAATACCTTAAGCCTATTTTCATATACTGTGTAGAGCAAGTTGTGCTGCAGTTTCAAACATATGCTAACATTTTGTATTCAGAAGTTTTTCTAACACTTAAAAACAAATAACCAACACACCTCAAGCTGTTGTACTATTGAACTTACGAAGAACTCATTAAAGCCTGTTGAGAAGAAATTATTAGCATGCACGTAATTAAACAAAGTCCAAGAATCATCACCAGGCAGCAGTTAATCAGCCCCTTCAATGATGAGAAAGTTCAGGATTTGCTAATTCCCTCCTGCTCCTGCACACAGACGTGCTTTTTTTGCCTTCTACCTCACTGCTGTTTGAAAGGAAGGTGGAAGAAAAACCCGTCTGAACTGTCATGCCAGAGGTTTCTGCAGGACTGCACAGTTTCCTGTGAAGCCTGAAGCAGACACAGCCAATCAAGCAACATGACAATGTATGTCCCACTGTGGGGAAAGGTGTGCTCATAAATACAGATCAAGATCAGTGGAAGATGCTGACTGCCAAGGATTGAACCATGCAAAAAACCCACAACACCAACACATGCACATGTGAAATTCTTCCTGATTCACTTTCTTGTGACGAGTGATACTGGGGTTTATTTGCAGTACGAAGAAAGCTGATGTGTCCTTACGAATACACAAATACACCCCACAGGTGTAACTTTCAATATTTTTCCCCACGCAGTGCATAGAAAGAATTCTTTTTACCAGCACAGCATCACAGCCAGCAGTCCTGAGATGGACCAAGGAACTGCTGAGGCAAGAGTGATTTCAGGAAAGCATGCATCTCCTACAGCAAACACACAGCTGCCTTCAAACCACAACTGCCCAAAGCAAAACCAATCCTTGAGAGAAGATACAAAACAGTGAGTCACTTGTAGCAGGTATCACTCTTGCTTCTCAATTTGAAGGACGTGCTGATGGTACATTTGAGAATAGAAAAAAATCAAGCAGCTAGAAAACTTATCCTTTCAGAGTAACTCGTGCCCTTTTGCTTTTACCCTACCTAAAACAACTGTAAAGGCAATTAAGGATCTCAGTGATGAACAATATCTTAACTGACAAAAACGCAGCCAGTTGTGAGATGAATAAATATATTTCTATGTGTATTCTTGTATGTACCACATGTATCCACTTAAATTTCCCAATTTAAACTGTAGAACCAAAAAGACAAAAACTGTACAGCAATTGTAATAATTCTGTGATAAAGATGGATTCAACATAATTTTTACATGTTCTAAGCACCATAAAGAAGTTGTTTTACCTCTTGATGTTAAGCAATGCCCAAGGTATCCCAGTGGGAGTGTTGAAAGCAGGTAGCAATTTCTCTCCAAGCTCCACTGCCTTTTTTCGGAAAACCTGGAAGTTAAGAAGAAACCAAGTGTTGGAAAATGCACTGGTGCTCCAACTAAATTAATTAAAGTAATACCATTATTGGGCATATGGTACAAGCCACCTCAGCACAATGAAGCATTCCTGCTCTTTTAGAATGACGTCAAAGGAACGAAGCAGCGTGACCTGTTTTCCATTGCAGCTGGTAACAAGAGAACCCACACAGCAGGATCACACCGTGGCAACGCCCAGATGACCAGCCTCTGGCACGACCCCACCAAATCAGAGCCACCAGCGCAGCCAGACCTGCTCCGGATGTCACAGAGCAGCTCACATGCTCCCAGTTGCCTGTCAGGTACTCCAGGCTCAGGGTGGGGCCCATGAGCCAGGTCCGCTGCTGCTGTATCCAGGCTGGCTTGCTGGCAGCTCCCTGCCCTGGGCAACACGTGCCGCCGGAGCGGTGGGGACACGGCTGCAGAAAGGCTGCCTTTGCTTTCGGTGAGGTTTATTAACAGTGGCTCAGCATGCTGTGGGAGCCGGGGCTGCATCGCCGTGTACCTGCTGTACTGCAAATCTGCTGCGCGGGCAATCTGCACGGGCAAAAACACCCACCCACACCACCGAAAAAAAGAAAAATTTTTGCAGCACTACAGTGTTTATGGACTCAGCTGGCTTATGCCCAAATAGTGTCAATGCCACAATTAATCAAAAAATTAGAATATACCCCTGCAGACAACTGAGACTTAACTGATATTTAGCATCTGAAGAGTTTCAGCTTTCATTTTAAAAACATGAAGTAAAAGGAACCCAAATGCTTAACATATGCCCACAAGAATGATAAACAATTTAAAAGGAGGAACTTTCATGAGTTAAAAAGCTGGAACAAAGAGGATTTTGTTTTCCTTCAACTGCCAGCTCAGCTCAGGTTACACTAATCTGATTTTTTGAGAACTGAGTGCTCTACTAAGAGATTTTTTAATTAGAAGCAATATTGTTTCAACTTAAATATAGAAACCTATTTAGTGACTTCAATATGATGATGTTTAAGGCCTATTTCCTTGGAATTACATTGGGATCTTGCGCAACACTGAAAGGGATTATCCCAGGTGTAGTAGTCAAAATAGCAAAGTCACCTTCATTGTTCTCTGTTTCTAATAATGGTTCCTTTCAATTAATTTTTTCTCCTCAGACATATTTATGATGAATTTATATTTATTTATGTATTAGAAATCAGCTTGTATATCCGATGCATCCTGTGGTGAAGCCATGCATATATGTTTATGTGAATACATAAAGACAATTGCTGATCAAAACAAGGTAACGAAGAAGCTTTTTTACACACATATAAAATACAATTCATAAAATCCCACTTTCTAAAAGTGACATTGAATAAAGGTTTTCGATTATTGAAAATATGTGATCAGGAGTGAATATAAAACTCTGGGATAATCATGTTAACATAAAGAACCTCCAAACTATCCCACTCTATGGTTTCTTCAGATGATACAGATCTCAAGATTAAGAATTACAGTACAAGATATTTTGAGGGAGCTAAGTAATTTCAAGCCAAATTATGGCTGGAGTCAGAAAACTTTCTCAAGTGGATTGCACGTGAGTGATGGGAGAAACTTGAAGCAAAGCAGCAGGGAAAGCAATTTGCTTGGAAATCCCTTCATAATCCACGATATTTTTAACTTCACAGTTTACCAACTGTGTGCATTCTGATTAGAATTAGTTATGGATTTGTGATCTTTATCCAGCACAGAATTCAGTCTCCCTAAGGGTTAAACCCTTGATGAGCACTCAACAACAGTTGGTGCAGAACAATTACCTCTTAGCAGATTTCCTTGGGAGGAGCAAGAGATAGTAACTCACTATGAGAACACAAGCTTTCCCCTCGCTTAACTACGCAGCCACATTGTTCACCTTGGTCTGTTGAAGCCAAACCCATCCTTTGTTTTTTTAGCACAAGAGGGACCTCCCTCACCCTTTCACAACATACTGTGAGATCAACTGATCAGCCTATTTTAGCACCTCTGCCCTGCACCTCTGCCCTGAAGCACTGAAATATTGACAGGAGAGTGCCTATGATGATCCTCCTAAGGAATGGGCACACCAGGACCCAGAATTTTTGTAGAAGAATCGGTTACATAACATAAAACCCTACCTTTTGCTATATGTAAAAGGGCTTGATAGATATCTCAGGGAATGTGGTTAAAGGTGCCATGCGTATTCTTTTTAGGTAGGTATGTAATGACAAGAGGAAATCTCCCTTTCAAAATGCACACACATATGTAACCACAGCCGACACAGAAAGGCTCACTAACTGCTGTACCTTACAGGTTGTATTAATCCTTCATCATTAAAAAGATTACATGTGAGCTCAGAAATAGGTCTATTATAATAATTGCTTCTGGACAAAAATGTGACATTTTACTATCTTAATAAAAGGTTTGATGTACAGCAACAATGCTTTACTTCTAAATATTTTTACCACCTCACATATTTTTTAAACTCTACTGTATTTATTTTATAAATTAACTACACAAATTCATTCAAAATAAAAATTGCCTGCTTTATGGAAATGTCACAAACAACGGTTATCAAAAAATAAATACATCCCATACAAAGCAGCAAGGAAGTATTGTTCCATAAATGGTTATAGAAGAAAAATATAATTCAGTCCTGCTAAAAACAGTGCTCTGAATACCAGCATTAGAACACAGTGAAGACCAACACTGGAATGCATTCTAACTTCTTTCTTGTTCAAAATGCACCTGTTCCAATGTAGTAAACCATTTTCCTAGTAGGCAACTAGGAAAAAGAATTAAAAAATATTTTTAAATCATCATACAATTTTGGCACAAGTGCCAAAGTGAAGACGCACTTCTTGTTTACATGAGAATTTCAACAGGTTATTACTAATGTATGCTAGCGATTTTTCTTCCCTTTCCAAAGTTAAAAATAAAAGTCAACTATGGACATTATCCAATTTTATCTCTAAGGCTAATTTAACATGGCTGAACAACTGACTGCCAAATCACTATCTATTAAGTAGAACAGTATAGACAAGAATAACAAGAATACTACACCACTCTGAATGACTGAACACAATAAATAGTAGCTTCATGCAGTAAAATTATACTTTTTCAGCAAGGGTAAATGGAGGAAGATTAATAAAGGAACCACTTTATTTCTCAATTAGCAGCTTTAACAGTTAAAGAAAAAAATAGGCCAAGCAGGTGCTGTAATTACTCTACACCCTCCACAACATTCACTCTATTTTTCATTTGCAAAAACTTCTAGTATTGGACAAGAAATAAATATTGTACAGGGCAAGGTATTTTTTTTTTTTTGGATAGTAAAAGTCAATAAACAACAGAAACTTCTACATCTTTTCTTCTCTTTTGACATGAACTTCAGCTTTTTGCCAAGCCCCGATCTTTCCAGACTATCATTCAGTAAAGTCAGCACTGTGGTAAGCACAAATGATAACAGCTGTGCTGCGTAGCACAAAGCAAAGGCAGAAATGACAGAGCACAAAAATGAGAGACATTATATAATAAAGGGAAATATCTACAGCAAAATTTCCCATTCCAGTAGTTAACATCTTTAGAGGCTCAAGAACCTTTCCTGGCTTTTCCTCACAAATGAGGAGCCAGCAATAATGAAGGATTACTTACACAAAGTATTCCAACTGGATCAGACCTGGCAGAAGCTTTCACAGTCCCATACTTGCACCCACCCTTCACCCCGCATTTAGTAGAAATCTTTACCTACAAGTCTAAAAGCCTACAAACCTCTCACAAGGTCTCCATCACTTTCTACAGTGCTCTGTCATATGTAGATTGCATACTCTTTAAAGAAGAGGGAGTGTGGAGTTATTTACCTGACATATCAACAGTCCCTTTATCAAGTGATGCACAGAGTAAGCCACACTGTCATCAATTCCTTCTTTTAAACTGAGGATTCAAAGGAAAGTACTCCAACTACCTTTAAAGAGCAGCAAAACCACTAAAAGTTTCACTGATATTTAACTCAGCTAGATACCATACCACAACAAAGAAAATTATTCTGAGTAAAGCACCGTGATTCAGAAAAGAAAACGATCATTGAAACGAGTCAGAAATAAATGATCAGTATGTAACACTATAAAGTTGGGCACAATATGAAATACTTTCTCAAGCATTTCCCTTTAAACTAATTTTTGCCAGACTTTGGATATAGGATAATTCTCTTTTTAAACTCTAAGGTATTACGAACATTTTTAAAATATATAATACTGATTCTCACTGTGTAAAATGGACTCTTCTGTGAAATTATTGCGGATTCCTCTATAGTCCTATTCAAAATTAGCACTAAAGCAAGTTAGATACTTCCTATAATCATACAATAGATTATATAGAAGACAGAGTTACATCATTTTCAGTCGCAATCTCTGTTTATATTAGTAGGTTGTGAATTGTTAAAACAAGCTTGGGGTTAATAAAGCAGCACCTTCATTGTCCTTGGAGTTACCAATCTGGAGTACCTTACAGACACAAAAGTCACTCCAACCACTACCATTACTCCAAGCCAGCAATTCTTTGAACAACATTTGAGTAAACAGTACTGCCAAAACAAGAAATCCACCTCACTGCTGCACACACTCGGCTTTCCTGTTACTGTCTGTTCATTCCACAGGCAAGGAACATACCAAGCAAGGGAAAAAATACATTATATTTTCAGTCATTAGATATTCTTAATTATTTTTTAAATACATATAAGTATTTTTGTTCTTAGTAAGAGAGAACAAACTAGCTAACTAAGACAGCATACATCCAGAACTGCGAGGCTCATGTTAGAACACCCAGTGCCACAGTCAATCAGATCTTGCAGACTCTCCCATTCATTAACAAATCTTATTAGGGAAAATAGCATTCCCACAGAGAAATGAGGATCTGCCTGCAAAGATGCAGCTGCAGGGCTAAGACCAGACCTGTCATCTGGCGAGCACTGGCTTTCATTATAGTGCAAGAATGTTATCTCCTCTGGATAAACAAAAATGTTTCCTCTGGCTGGAATGACAAATCCCTTTGAAAATGTTAGATTACCTCATTGTAGATTTAATTGCTGTTGCTAATCAGGAAGAAAAGAAAACATAGGAAACGAGAAATATCTTAGAACTGTGTATGAGGCATATCTAATTAAAAAAAGAGCATAAGATGGTACAGTATCATAAATTAAAGAACAGCCAGAATTCTGCTTTAAAAAGTCCTCCGTATGAAGGAAATTAGAAGTTAAAATTTAACACCAAAGGAAGTATTACTATGTTTTAATTTTTTTTTTCAATTGACAAAGACATTTTCTGAACATTTCTAATTCTGTCATATTAAGCATTTCTTATTTTTGTTTTTATATTTACAGATAAAAAGTGACAAGCCACTAAGTAAGATTTATTGCTTTCTTTCCTGTACCCGACTGCGTTTCCCAGTAGGGTAAGGAATGAATATTTCAGTGCAAAAGCAGAAAACAAGAGCAGAAAAATGAATAGGGACAGGCTGCTTTGCTGCTCTTCAGAACACTGAATAGAAATCCTTCCAGCGTAACAAATGTTGATTTGGGTTCAAAGTGATCTGCTAACAAAATAACTCTCTCAGAAGAGCTTATTCCAATACTTTCTTTATTGAAAGACAATTCAGTATTTTTGCTATATTTACATGTGTTTTATTTTTACAATGAAAGATTACAAATGCTACAAAAATTGTGGTACTCCACCTGACATACCAGAATACTTGAAATAGTGGAAGTTTAATTCTGCCACTATTTGAAATACCAAGTGATACCACACCTAAGTGCCACATTACTTGAAACTATTTCCAATAATACATTTTCAGTATTTATAACACCTGGCTCAGTTACCCAGACGCTGCCATTAATTCAGCAGCAATTACTGCTTTTACAATTACCATCACCTTGACATTAGCAGGTGGCTTTGAATTTAATTTCATTCAGTCCTCACTCCTGGCTGAGCCAAGTCAGTTATGAATTTTCTGCAATAAGAGGTGAGGAGACAGTTAATAAAATTTCTGAAAACAAGCATTGTAGTGAGTCATGTCATTGTGATAACAAGTACCAACAAAAGCCAAATGGACTTCACTGAGGACTTCCAAAGCTGTAGTAGTATTTTTGTACACTCAGATCCAGAAGCACTGGGAGTGTGTTTTGAGCATTTTCCGTAGGACACAGACTGTGTTTAAGACCAACTCACTTGCTCTGGGCCAGCCCTGTTCCTGCTGGACTTGAGCATGTGAGTTGCCACACCAACACATGAGCCCACCTCCAGCCCAGGACTGCACTCAACCTCAAGTCTTCCTACCAGGACACAGAAGAGGTGGACAGTGCATTAAAAACAAGTGGCTTCACTTGGGGCTACACCTATAGTGGTCAAAGACCAGCCAGAACAATTAATACAAAGGCACACACTGATACCAGTCAGCATCACATTCTTCACCATTCTGGGAAGGCTTTTCAGTTTTCAGGCACCTTTGCCCAACTGCACAACTTTGCTCAAAGCTGATAAGCCTCCCCTCAGTCCCCAAGACCAGAGGGTCACTGATGGCTGAGACCTGGCTCTCGGGGTTGCACCAAGATGGAGCTCCAAAGATTGGCTGGATGTGGGGACTTTCCCTACAGAGGCAATGTGGGGAGGGCTTCTGCACTACACACCTTAAGGCACCCCTTTTTCTTTACTGGTCAAGCTAAGGCCATCCTTAGGGGCACCCCAGGCGCAGTCAGACTTCCAGAAGCAAACAGATGACCCTGAGCTGGAAATTTAAATTGGCATCAATTCTGTAAAAGCACCATGAGAAGAAACACAATATGCTTTATCTCCTTCAAAAAGGGGTTGTCACACCTTCACAATGAGAATATTAACT
>NW_020955937.1:608430-612752 GCF_003031625.1 Empidonax traillii
TTACTGGTCAAGCTAAGGCCATCCTTAGGGGCACCCCAGGCGCAGTCAGACTTCCAGAAGCAAACAGATGACCCTGAGCTGGAAATTTAAATTGGCATCAATTCTGTAAAAGCACCATGAGAAGAAACACAATATGCTTTATCTCCTTCAAAAAGGGGTTGTCACACCTTCACAATGAGAATATTAACTGGACAGAGCAGCATTTTATTTTATTAAGAATTTTAAAAAGAAGCCCCCTTCCTGGAGATTAGCAAGGTACAACTGGTCTTGTTCCTAGCCCACTGGAATATCAGTAGAGGAAGCACAACTGAAGCTGTTACACAGCACAACACAGGGGTATCTTGGGGTCAGGAAATGTCAGTAATCCCAGGAAAATTAAGAAATTTAAAAGATCTACTTAGTTTGGGAAATAATCTTCAATGTTCCCCTAATAATTCTCAAAGTAGCTAGTTTTTGTACAGTTCTCCCCCTCACACATAAAAAACAGTATCACAGCTGAATAAAGTAGGATGAATATCTCATTCAAAAATAATGACAATCAGCACCCATTCCCACAATGCTGCCCACCATCTGCCATCAAACAGTGCTGGGCTGGAATGTGTTAAAAGACAAATGGTTATCAGTGGAGACAGCATGGAAAATATAGATCCTGGGGTAAAAGAGGATCCCAATCTAAGGCCGAAACAACCACAAGGTAGTATTTATTATGAGATCTTCAGTCTGGGAATCCAAAGATTATATGTGACACATCTGTGCCAGCAGCAGGCATCAGAGCACCCAAACCTTGTGAAAGCTCTCACCAACCAAGATAACGAGGCGATTTAGGAAGCTGCACATAAGCTCCCAGCTTTTAAAAACAGCTACTGTAGAGGTATGCAAATAAATTACTGAAGAGATTCAAGCAGCTTGTGGTATCTGTGAGCAACAGTTCTACTTCACCTGCAAACTGCTAGAACAGTACACGTTTTGTTCATAACTCGAGGAAATAACAAAGATGGGTAAGCTTTTAGATTTGTACTGCCCTTTCCAGAACAGTCCAGTATGCTAGTCACCAGATCATAGAAGAAAATCCACTTTAAAAAGATGCTTATTATAAAAAGTATATTAGATCAATAAAATAAAATTTAAAAATACCTTCTTTTATTCAATTAGCCTTTTTTTATGGTTTCACTGATGGCAAGAAAATTAGTTTTCTTTTCTATCTGACTATTGTACCAAAGAAGTCACATAATACCATGAACAGTATACCCTCTTTAGAAAAGACTGTAGAGAACTTAATCTAATGGAAGTAACTGGATTAGTGAGAGATTTCCAGGTCTCATCCAAATGCACATAGCAATAAGCACAAACCCCCTTAAGTTATCAGCAGTAGCTAACATCTGTAATTACTTCAGTTGTTTTTTAACTAAGGAGTTTCTAAGTAGATCTACTGCATTTGAAAATCTTATTTTAGGAAGGCTGGTACAAACTATCAGAAAGAACACCAAGCCTAAACCAAAGAAATATTAATGTACAGTAACTTATCAATATCTGACTTACACTTTAAAACTCAAATAAAGGAATGAATTTCTAAATAACTGCAGAATTAAAAAAAACATAGAGGAAGAGTTTGTTCCTGTTATATTTAGTTACTTCCCTTTGTGTTATCATATGCATTTAAGATTGCTTACACAGACAAACTCTAAGAACTATTTAACAGGAAGAACTTTTAGACCACAAGAGAAAAAGTAACTGCTAATTTATCTACTAATGTCAAGAAAGCATAAGTTTTTTTAAAGCTAATGTATACTTGAACAATTACAATCTTAGCTACAACCCATTAGTAGCTGGAAAGCACATGAACCAACCATTTAATAATATCTGTGCCACGATAATTCAAGAAAAGGTGGTGATGAATGTAGTAAAAAAACTCGAATGATTTCCTGTAATAATAAAAGGAATTTGTTACTTATAAAAGCCTTTGAGAATTCCTCACCCCAAAATCAGGGCAGCCCTAATTTTTCAAGAGGCGCAATACACAGAATGTACAAAGAGTAACAAGCTGGATTTGCTGCGTAGGTATAGATTAGCTGCATGCTGGCAACTGGTTCCTGAGGCACAAAATACAGGTAACAAGCCTAACACCTACAAAAACTACGCTCAAACCTTAAGACTCTGAAATACCACACCACCCCAAATACGTAAATTATGAAACAGCTCAGCGTCAGCAAATTAGTGTCAAAGATTTGGGATGCCAGTTTTGCATCCTATCAGCAATAGAAAGCCTGGAACTCCGGGTCTTCAGTCAAATAAAGCGTGTTTTTTCCAGCAAGGACAGATGGTAAGCTAACAGGTATCATAAATGTCAGCAGCCCATGATGGAGGACTAAGCCCACTCTTAAGAGCTACTGAAAGTTTTAAATATCTGTTTTTACCCAATACTCATATAGTTGGAACAGGCTATTAACCCACTGTATATGTATTAACACAATGATGTGTCCTGCTTTGAACAATAGGCAGCATTGTAAGAGGCACCATACAACTGTATGGTGTACTAAAGTATTAACAGACACTAGCACAAAAAAGCTCCTTCCCAAGACCCCTCTGTCCTCAACAAAATAAACCCTTCCCAACCTGTGGAAATTTGATGTTCCTATGCTTGGATGCTGGTGAGAGACACTGTCAGCCCTAGAAGCAACACATACACTAACACCAGGCAAGGATGTGAAAAGTACAAAATGTATCACGTATTAAGTCCTCAGGTCTTCTACAGTTCAGGAAGATGATACATGTATTTGAAAATGTGTGGAATGTAAGTAAATGTGAATGAAATTAAAAATATGGCATATACAATGGAAACTCATTATATTGTGAAGCGATACAGAAAACATCTGGATGTCATCTTAGAGGTTTGAGCTTTTTTCTTGATTAAGGAAACAGCTGCCTTAGCAAAATTACTCATATCCAGCAGTAATGAAGAGTATCTTTTAGCACAATTCTTCTGTTAAGCCACAAGCATCTGCTTCCTAATTTTCCTTTTATTTAATCTTGTGTACCCAGCCCAAGTGTTGTAAAAACAAATTTAAATAGCTGCCTCATTTTAAATCTTGCAAGCTATCAGAACTAAACAAAGAATAGCACTTTGCATATGAAACTCTCCTTTCAAGCAGGTGACCATTGAGAAGTGATTTGCAACACCATCTGTGTGAAAGCAGGGGGTGGGTGGAGGAGCCTAATAAACTTTGCATGGTGAATCAATAATTACATCCCTAATGTAGCATAAAGTGCTAACAGAAGATTCATTCCTAGCCTTGTAAATTCGGCTGTATATTTTAATTCCAATACCATTAAGTTACTTAGAGTGATGCCTTCACTCTAAACTACGCTCCTAGACCCTGGTGGCAGGCACAGAGAAAGCTAAAATCACTCTGTGTACATAAATGGAATTCTATTTGCTTTTTAATGGTAAGTCAACAGCAAATGGGGTGCTGTTTGTTTCAGCTAGTGCTACACGACACTTGTAATGGTGTAAATGGCAAGAGTTCTGAAAGATGGCTATCAAATGTACAAATGTAACCATGTGATCAGGATATCAAGGGTGCCTACTTCAACTGTTCTTCCACTTGTATTTTTCTAACTTCATTTACTCACTTTAATATTTTACTCCAACCAGAACAATGGCTTAATGAAATGGCTCCCAGT
Organism: Empidonax traillii; assembly: GCF_003031625.1. Taxonomy (NCBI): domain Eukaryota; kingdom Metazoa; phylum Chordata; class Aves; order Passeriformes; family Tyrannidae; genus Empidonax; species Empidonax traillii. The sequence goes on from NW_020955937.1 coordinate 612,112, forward strand.
AGTTTGAATCTACAAGGTCCTTGGACAAAAGAGGCCAAGGCTGAGGATCTCCCATATTCTGTCATCTTCCTTCAACTCATCACTAGCAAATCTAATCAGCTCACCGAGCAAATAGAAAAATATAACTACTCTATCTTTTTGTTCTGCTTCTCCTGTGTAGTGATTTTAAGTTATTTTTTTGTATCACTCAGAGGCAGTCCTCAAATAGTTAAAATTTGTATTGACGGTGTCCTCAGACCAGGTAGCACAGAGTAGTAGTTCTCCCACCAGCTCAGGGTTAGTTCTTTCTGGAATTACTCCTATTGCTGTATAGAAGTTGTCCTGGGTCTGCAGTTGTAGGGAAGTGGCCCTGAGGAAGAAAAGCTTTCCCTTTCCCTGTTCTTTACATGCAGAGTACTCCAGATAGGAGTGTCCCTGGTGGTGCAGTGGCTAAACCACAGCATTGTCAACGCTGAGATCCGGGTTCGATTCCCGGTTAGGACACTCCCCGGGCAGATGGAGCTCGCTAGCCCTGTAAGGCAATCCATCTACGTCCTGAGGACCTCACTGCCACCGTCCAAGCGTGCTTGGCCCCGGCAGATGAACCTCAGGATTAAAGGGTGGGCTCAGTTCCGCGCACACTGTGTCTCACCTAAAAAATC
>NW_020955938.1:0-3288 GCF_003031625.1 Empidonax traillii
TTTTTTTTTTTTTTGGGTGATCTGTTGGTCATTCTCATTTGTCTTTTATAACCCCAGATTCTTTGCTCCTTTTTAAAGTTTATTTTTATTACAGGTTCTAGAGCAATCCAGGAAGCAGATGCTGGGTTTTAAAAAAGCTCTGCTGTAGCAAAGCTTTCTGTGCAGGAGAATGCATTCTTCCTAAAATTTCATTTTGCTTAAATTAACTTGTATTTCCACTGAGGATGGCTTATATGAAGCACAAAGGGAGGCTTAGCAGTTTGGGCTTCCATCAAATAAACTGCATAACTAAAAAGAGAAGATGCCAAAGCCTCACATACTTATACTTGAAAGTATTGTGTTCTCTCTCGTGGGAACTTGAGATTAGAGAAATTATAAAGGCTTTGCATAAAAACAGGGAGTTAGAATTAATTTTTGCTTAAGCAGGGAAGTGTCAAAAGCCTATTATGGTAATTTTTCAATTTTGTCTTAACTGTTCACACATTTTAAAATAGTTGTACAATTGAGTGGAGGCATAATTGATGTGTTGTGGTTGCCTTTTTTTTCCTTTTTCTTTTCCTTGGGCCATCATAAAACACAGCTTTAGGTGCACTTAGGCATGGAAATAGTAGGTCTGCTAATTAAGGAGATGAAAATTTTCATGTCATAGTGAGAAAATTTACCTAATGGATGGGAATCATATTCTAAGGACTGTTCCCCTATTCTTAATTACCTCCAAGTACCAAATATCAATATTACATGAAGACAATTAAACCACAAAAACCTTAGTGGGAAAGCATAATTCCTAGCAGTAGAATTTTGGGGTTGTAGAGACTGTCATGTTAATTATTATAGTAAGCAGTAGCAGTAAAAGTCTACATTTTAAAAAATACTTTATTAATTGTCTTTTATTGTAAATTAAAAGCTGAAAATATAATGGAATGAAGAGCTACTGCTGCATTTATTTTTTTTTTTAAATCTTTATTAAATTAAAAAATTATAGATCTTGTCTGTCTGAGAAAAACCTATGAAGTGCTGTGGTGTAGTAATGCAAAATTTATGGCTGAACTGAAATAAATTTTAGGACTTCCCTAATTAAAGGAAAAACTGATTTAGCAAAGCCTTTTAATGGTAAATTAAACCACTTATTTCATTGCTTAATTCCTCATGACGTTGGTGTGTGTGTAAGCACAGGCATAATCTGAGTGTAAGATTAAATCCTTAGTTTGTGTTACCTGTCACTAAATATGTGCAGGATCAGGACCTTCCTATAGAAAGGAAATCACTGAAGTATGTTTTGGTGGGTTGTCCAAGATGCTTTAATTCCGTTTTCTGGTGTCTGTTCAGTGTTCTGTAACGTTTTCATTTCTCACACAACCTTGTCCAGTTTTTATTAATCATTACTTTTTTTATTGTTTACACATGAAAGCTTCCCTGATGGACAGTGTTTATTTAAATGGTATTTCAGTGAGTAATACAATCAGCAGTAAGAGCTTTGCTAGATTTTTCTACCTACTGTATTTCTTCTGAGCTCATGCAGCATGAAAAGTAGCTGTTACCAATAAGCTCCCATTGATAAGGAAAAAATACAAATGTTATCAATCTTGACTTACTTTGCAGTGCTGTGAACGCTTTTCCTCAAGGGGAAAGCACTGTTAGCTCCGAACATCTTCCCACATTTATCCCACTTAAACGTGTAATTCGAGGTGTTACTGGTGATTTTTGTGGTGTTAAGTTAATTATATTTTATTTACTCTTCAGTAGCGCGCTGTGAGGAGCACACAGCATTGTAACTCAACAGCTCCTGACAGGACTGATGAATGGCCAGAGCCAGAGATATTGGCAGGCTGCTCTCCAGTGCTCTGTCTGGAATTGTTTTCCTAAACAATTCAGAGGGTTGAGATGTGATGAAATCATTTCCATTGGAAGAGTGAGTGGAAGGGGTAGATGAAGGGAGGCTCCAGGAGTGGAGCAGTTGGGTGGACAGAGCAGGCAGGACCCGCATCGTCATTCCATGGGGCACGTTCTTTGCATGAGGCTGCGATTCAGGAAATAGTTCTTGTTCCTTTCCCTCTTTTCCTGCTCCCATAAAAGAGTACACACAACAGAAACTTGGATAAGAACACTAATTTGGCTTAGGAGTACGAAAAAGTACAACCCTATTTGCTCTTGCTCTTAGAAATGTGAAAGGCATCTTTTGCCTCTGCCCTGCTCTTCCCTCCATTCACTTTTTTCATGCTTGCCTCTCAAATGTAACGCTTTTTTAAGCTGGGCAAGGTTTAGAATCAGAAAATGTGGGGCTTTGCTGCACACAAATATAAGCTTAGGGGAAAGGAGAACTTCTACAGATTACAGCTGCAGAGATTTGGGAAATGAGCATCCAAAACTGGGTGAGTAAGGAATGTTTATTTGGATTTCAAATGTAGCCGTTGAAATGTTTGATTGCATGCTGAGTATGAGGACTAATGGAATTCTACAGCCTGTCACCTGAAAATAAATGAATATGTAATTACTGGATATCCAGAAAAAAAAAAAAGTGCAGTTAGAACCATCACTACTACTCTGAAAGGAAAAACATAATAATTTATGTAAGCATATTAAAAAAGAACTTCTCAAAGTAGTGGTGACTGAGTGTTGAATACAAAGTCTACCTAAATTAAGCTGCTCATGGGGTATTTTTGCCTCACTTGGCATGAACCTTTGTGTTTGCAACTGTAATTCATGTATTTGCTGTGGACTTTAGGTGTCCTTTGGTGAAAAATCATGATTGTGGCTTCATATATATGAGTGTGAATTTGATTAAAATATAAAGAACAATATGCTTAACTAAATGGCTGTAGTTGGACTTTTTTCCCTAAATAGAGCATTATCCTGTGACCAGGTAAGAGCTGGTGCTGGGAAGGCTCTCTTTGATTACAAGTTTTTATATTTTATTTTGTATCACAGCTTGGAAGATTAATGAATAATTGTTAAACCACTAAAAGCACTTTACAGTGCTATGAAATACTGGGAGATAACACTGAAAGCAGATAGTAATAAGTAGAAGCTCGTTTTAAAAAAGCCCTTATAGATTATGTATTTTAGAAGGAAATGAAAAAATAAAGCTATCATAACAGTATGGTCATGTTACAGTGATTATACAAAGTAAATATTAAAAATGCAGTTGTTGGTATTGATGTCAATGTAGTTTAGCTGCTGTTCTTTCCCATACCCTTTTGTTGCTGATGAATGAACTTCCTTCATTATTCTATTAATATTTGAGGTATCAGTAATCATGGCACCGTGGTTAGTAAATACAAACTGGGAGAT
>NW_020955938.1:4189-67031 GCF_003031625.1 Empidonax traillii
AAGCTATCATAACAGTATGGTCATGTTACAGTGATTATACAAAGTAAATATTAAAAATGCAGTTGTTGGTATTGATGTCAATGTAGTTTAGCTGCTGTTCTTTCCCATACCCTTTTGTTGCTGATGAATGAACTTCCTTCATTATTCTATTAATATTTGAGGTATCAGTAATCATGGCACCGTGGTTAGTAAATACAAACTGGGAGATTAAACTTTAAATTGTTTTGTGGATTACCAGGCACCGTTTATGCTGGAATTCTCCTCTGACTTTAACCTTGCTGTTGGGCACAGAAAGGATTAAACTATTACTAGATGGCTGGAGTTATTTGATTTCCCCCACCCCCCAAAATCCAAGCTGTAAACCCCACAAATCAGAAGTTCAGATTTCCACTAAAAGCTTTGAGGACATACTTTTTATGCAGTGATTTGCTTACGATACAGACGAATTCATTCTGAAATTACACTTTGCTGGCTGCTTTGTCGCAAGAATTGAAAGGATTGTACCCAGTCTGAAATTCTAAAATGGCAGATAAACCTGAGTTGTTGTGGAGTGCCTCTAGGAAATATGGAGTGTGCTGTTTGGGACCCTGAAAGAAAATCTCCAGTGTTGGAGTGGAAAAATTAGAAACATTCATTAAAATGGGAGAATGACCCAGAGGAATTTGCCCCCCAAAATACATAAAATTCCCCCCAGTGAGTGCAAGAGCCCCCAGAACCTCAGGGATGTTTTTCCATCACGCGCTGCAATAAACGCCAAGAGTGGGTCCAGGGCACTCAGTGCTGGAACTGCAGAGACAATTAAGCAGGGATTAATTGGAAATCTGAGAGCTGCTACTTTAATGGACTCCTTGGCACACACAGTGCTCCTGATGGGTTATTCTGGTGCGGTTGCAGAGGGACATTTTGCTCTCGTGGCACAAGCACACGCCATCTGCCTCAGGTTGGGGGGAACGTCCCCTGGAACAAGGGTGATGGGCACGTTCATTTTTAAGCTTATTCCCCCCTTCTTAAAGCTCTGTTTGGGGAAAAGATGCTTGAGGAGATGGAAGAATTTGTGTATTTTTGTCCTTGCAGAGGACAAAAGGCAAAGGAAGTTCTGTTGGAAGACTGTTGGCCTATAATGATAAATTTAACATGATGCTTTCCACATGAAATGTCAATACGTGATGTTTTTAAATCTGATTTCTCTTCTCATGTAACGTTTTAAAATGAAACCATTCTTAATCTCATTACCACTTCAGCAGTAATACTTTTTAATCTTTTTTTTTGCCTAAAACTCGTTTTAATTGGAGTAACACATATTGCATGTTTTATGAAACACCTCCATCGAAAGTCTTGGATAATTTCCATTCAGGTCCCTACAGACCCATCCAGCTTGAAAATACACTGTTTTATCCTCTCCTTAATTACAGAGTCTGAACCAGGCAATGTTCATAGGAGAACTACTGATTTTTTTTCTTTTCTTTTTTTTTTTTTTTTTTAAGGAATCTGCAAAAAATTTTATTTTCACTAATGCTTTCTGATCAGTCCTATGTCACTGCTTATGACATAAGCATAGAAAGAAATTCTGTCTTTTCTAAACTTGATTTCCCACTAAATGTGGATCTAAAAAGAAAACCTTTTGTTTGCTGTTGAAGTACAGCTTGCTGACACAAATTTATGGAAGCAGCAACTCCCATCTCCCGTGCAGATGGGAGTGATTCACAGGTGCCACATGCAGCTTTTTGAAAAGGAAACTTCAGCACTCTTTGCTGCTGAGCTGATGTGCCCGCCCGGACAGAGTTTTCTGTGGTGTGTCTGTTAGGATTTTAGAAGGATGAACTTGTTAGTCTGGCAGTTAAGTACATTTTTAATTCGGCGAGGAACTTTCTTGGGAATCTGTGAGCAAGGTAATTTAAAGAAAATCAGCTATTTCAGCTCTTGCAGGGATATTTGGTAGGTTTAGACTTGAATCTCTGTAATCCCCTTTTAGGTATTCATAAGGTTTTGATGTGCATGTGTCCCTAGTGGCAAACACAGGCATATTTCAATATAATTTTGTACTCAATTAACCTCACTATTGGCTTACAGGTGTTCGACAGAGTTGCATCTTTTTTTTTGCCCGTTTATTGTGCTTAATATTTATGCACAGATTTCAGCTTCTGGGTCTGTAAATCTTTCTTATTGAGATAATTTATTTTTGAGATTACTGAGGATGTAGCTCTCGTGTAGCCTGAGATGATTTTTGTCATGCCTTCGTGGTTTTTTTATCCTTCTCATTTCAACGTTGCATCCCATGACTTTAAACCAACTCTGTGCATGTCCTTGATTTCCCACTGCTGCACTGGCCTCTGCTTCCTTGCAGAGTTCTGCAGATACTTCAAATACATCTTCGATGCATGACATGACAAAATGTGAAACCGCGCTCATAGATCACCTTATAAATATTTATCCATATAAATTCTTTAAAGAAATTAAATTACTTGTTCTATACAAAGTAGGAGAAGAGAGGCTTTTAGTGTCACTGCCTGCAAATTGAAGTCATTTGTCTGGAAGGGTCAGGTGCCACTTTGTGGCGAGATCCTTGTCTGAGATCCAAGAAGGGGAAGATTGATGGTACAAAGAGACTGATGGAGCAGGCGCCGCAATCTGCATGCGGAGTGACGGGTTAATTAGGAGGATTTAAACAAGAAGGTCCCTTTGTGGGGGGAAGTGTCGCGTGCTGTTACTCTCAGAATGTGCTGGCAGCCTTTAGAAAGGAGGGGCTGGTTGGCAGAGGTGTTTCTGAGGGGATGTGTGGGGGGGGTGTCAGGGAGGTGGCAATCACCGGCGGCGCTCGGGGACACCCGCTCTGCTCGCGGCTTTGGGCTCGCCGCTGTTGATGCTGATGGAACCACCACGCTGGCTCTCTCTGATTCCTCCACCAGAGCAAGAGCATTCGTATCTCAGACTGCCAAGTTCTTGGGGTGCCTCAAGTGATGTTGGTGTGACTGTTTTGTTCTACTTTTTAATAGCAAGAAAAATCCTAAAGCTCTTAACTGTACATTTTAGAGAATGGGAGCTGAGCAATCACCAAACGTTGTTTTTGTGTTGATAGGAAAGCTGTTTTGAAAGAACAGACACTGCAAACTGTTCCTTACTGCAGTAAATTCCACCAGCCTCCTGGTACACGTAGAGGAGAATAACGAGCTTTTGTTGAGGCTGAATCTGAAACAGCACCACCTTTTGTAATAGTTACTCACGTGGCAGGAAGAGAATTTCAAATTCGACTTAAATGCAACAAAACCAAAATGCCCTGTGCCCCTTGTGTCCCGTTCTGTGCGAGGACAAAATGGTGCAAATCTTCCAGCAAGGCAGGAATAAAAACCTCAGTATTTATTATCATAATAGTTAATCATCTCTGCCTGGAAGATCTGTAAGACATACCTGCTGAGGGCAAGAGTAGGCACAGGCAAGAGGGACTGAGTTATACTTCTAAATACTGTAATTATGATATTTCTGTCATCATATTCTCAACTAAAATTTTGCATTCCTGTAGCTTCACCTTACTCTTGGCCCCAGAGACAGCTCTTGGGGCACGTGACAGCTCTGATCTTCTGCAATCCCATTTCTCCATTCACTGAACGTGGAGAATCTGAATTCCTGTTTTAATAAGAGGAGGAAGAGGACAGGCAGGCTTTGTCTTGTCTAACTGCTAAGTGTGAGACAGAAAAGGCCTTAAATTGCAGCGAAGATGAAAAATTTGTTCAAGTGGGACAGATGTTTGAATTGCAGGCTGTAATTCTCCATTAAGGGAAGGCAGACTCAATGGGGCCCCTGGGAGATGTGACTGACATCAGAAACAATCCTGGTTTGTTTTATGATACTCAGAGCTCTAACGATGAGCGTTGGCTTCTTACGTGGCCAGGTATCTGTTTACTCACATCGTTCTCAGTCCAGGAGGAGCTGTGGAAAAACAACACTCTCTTTTCTCCCTCACATCTTGACGTGCAGGAGCTGCCTCTCATCCTCACGGCATTAACACGAGACCAGGCACAGGAAAATCCGTCCAAACAAATGAGTTTGAACACGTCCCACGATACCAAGTGGTGGCTCAGGCACAGCTCCGGTGGCTTTTTTGTGATATTTAACCTCCCTGCCTGAGTGACAGCTTGCCTCCCATCAGCCTCTCCACCACATCACCAAGGAAGATGCTCCTACTTTATGAAGAAATGCAGCTTGTTGGTATTTCTCTCCACTGCAAGGATTATTTTTTTTTTCACTTATAAACACAGTGCACTGCTTAATGTGAGAGTTAAATACTAACACTTTGTTTTTCTCTCTGTTTTTGTTTTTTTTTTTTTTTTTTTTTCCTCAGAAACCCAAACAAAAGGATTGGCATCCTCCTGGAGGGTTTATTTTAGGACTCTGGGCACTGATCATCATGGTTTTCTTCAAAACATACGGAATCAAGCACATGAAACACGTCTTCTGAACTGGAACAAGCAAGATTGTGCTACTTTGGGTTTGGGTTCCTGGGTATCACGTGTGTTCTCTGCAGGTGGACTGTGGTTGTGGCGAAAAACACTGTTGAGATTTCCCTTTCTGGAGGTTCTGTTGAAGTCATCTCTTCTGTCCCCTCCTTCTGGAAAGATTCTACCAATTGTTTTTAATTACTTTATTTGGTTTTAAACGTATTTGAATGCTTTTCTGAGCATTTTTTTATTTTTATTTTTATTTTCTGGTTAAATCTGAAAAGGGGCGACATTCTAAACCCAGTGACAGGTTGCTTCTGAATTGTAAATGGGCAAATTCTTTTCCCCACACTTCAAAGTAAATCTTGGAAGTGGTCACCTATCACTGAAGAACTGGACATTGTGTAGAATGTTATTTAAGATGTCATTTTATCAATAAAAACTTAAGCCACTTTGCAGACTTGGGCATGATGTATTGAAAGCTTTCTTCAGAAAAATAAAAATACCCTAGAATATATTGATTTTTTTTTTTCTTATTCTTCTTTCTTCCTTGTAAAATGCAACCCTTAGATCAGTCTTTTCACCTTAAGGCACTCACCTTTTGAATTTAGGATTCTGTGAGCTGGTAAAAGTGAAAAAAAAAAAAAAAGTTATGACCTTGCTGAATCTGCTTCAAAAATGCAAAATGTCCATTAGAAACCCTTCAAAGGTGAGTTGTATTTTCCCTGCATAGAATATGGAGTTGGATGCTTTCAGGATTTTCACTGCAGTGGATTTTTGTGCACAGAAGAAAACCGACTCCTGGCATCAAGATGAAAAATGTTACAAATTACACTGTTGTATTCAGTAGGTTCTGAGCCCTTGGAAAACGTGCTTTGCTGCCTGGGTTTTGTAAAAATTCTGGTTTGGCCTGTTGATTTGTTCTTCTTGGACATTTCCTGATGAATGTGTGCTAAAAGGGGTTTGTCTGTGTGACAGGTTGGTAACTAGTGAAGAGAAGAGCAAATGAGCGGATCTGTGCGTGTGTAGGAGCCAGGAGCAGCTTTTGGAACCTGTTCTCTGGCTTTAATCATAATAAAACTTGACCTGCTGCATCCATGGGTGTAAGTGCTGGGTTTGTGTCTCCAGGAACCATCAGGAATTATCTGTAATCACCCATTACATCAGAGTCAAGAACTCGGTCTCAGGATGTCGTTTTGAGCGTTTCCACGTGGCACAGCACACCCAAATCTGGCTGCATAAACATTTTCATCCTTTTTTTTTTCTTCTCTTCCAGCTGGGAGGCTGCAGAGCAACATCTCTGGAGTGTTAAAGCCTTCTTTGTCTTCTCCAGGTATCTTCTGGTCTGGGAGAGAATGAAGGGACAAAAAGGATCCATTATCAGGAGGTAAACCCTTGGCTCCTAACACCTCTTTGTTGCAGGAATTGTTTTCAGTGGCACGTGCAAAGCACCGGGAATGGGGATTAAAAATAAAAGCCTTTGTACACCACTGTCCTCACAGTTCTGGGAAGTGCTGTTCTGTGGCAGGTAACACTGGAGATTTCTTCCCAGTTTCCTGATAAAATTTTATGCAACTGGTGCACAGATACCCTCTGCCAACAACAGTGCAAATTAATGTGGGAGAGAAAAGCTCTGTCTGCTGGATGGGATCTCTGGATCTCTTCACAATGTGTTGGGTTTGAGGTGGTTTGTTTGTTTGGGGTTTTTTTTTGGGTGCTGTCCTCCAAAAGCAATGACTTCGTATCCAAAATCTGATCTAATGGTGACTTTTCTTTACATCAGAACACCCTTTTTTTCCTCCCCCTCAGCAATTTCTAGTGCAAGTAAGATCTGTTGTAGACAGACCATGTGGAAATGCAGTACAGAAATGAATCCTAGGAAATTCCTTAGAGGATTTGCTCAGCTTTCCTTTTTTTGATCCAACTCTTTTTCAATTGCAGTGAATATTTTTAATCAAATATTTATTTTAATAGGCAAGTTTTGTCTCCCTTTAAAAAGTGGATAAAATGAGGTTGATGGAGCTTTGTGCCTTGCTGCAGTTGCAGTTACACTTGCTCAGACTCCTCAGGCCTTATTCAATTTTTCTTTTTCCCTCTTTCTGCCACCTTTTGCAGGAAGTGACAGGAACATCTACAGAGCTCAGGATTTTGCCAGTAGCAGAAGATACCAAAGATCCTGCCTTTTTTAAAAGCTTATCTGCATGGGGAAAAGGAGGCAATTAGGTGGGTTATTAAAATGCAATTTATGAATAGAGGCACTCAGCAAGTGTGCCTGTGAAGGTGATTAAATTGAAGTGAGAACAACAGTTTTGACTGGAATGCAGCAAACTTTGCTTCAGGCATAACATTTTTGTATGCACAGAGTGTGAGTTGAAATGGATCCTTCCCAGAGACACCATAAAGTTACCTGTGCTACAATTATGAGGCAGCATTTCCTACGGTGCCGTAACTTTTATTCTTTGAGTAGTTACAGTCTGAAAGCAAGCACAGAAACGTCAGGCTTGTCTGTAAGTGTGTTTTCTACCTTTATTTTTTTTATTTGTAGTCTTTGTGTTATCCCTGTTAGCCCATCAAGCACAGTTTGAGATGTGGACTCTGGGAACCAGCCAGGTCACCCCCTCTCTCACAAACCCACCCGTGGTTCTGCAGGCCAAGCAGTGCTGCTGCGGTGCAGACACCTCCCCTGTTCTGCAGAGTTATCTTTTCAGAGGAATCCAGAAGACAAGCCAGATGGCAGTTCCTTTGCACAGAAACTCGCAGAACAGAATTAAATTGCAGCACTTTGCAAGTCTGCATAGAGAGGTCTGTGAACCAACCGTGCCCGTGCTGGCAAAAATTCTGTGCCTTCATGTCGCTGCCTTGACAGGTCCTGCAGTGGGGTTTTAAGGCGTTGTTTGGAACACCCTGGATGATAGAAATGTCAGTTGATCGTTTCAGGTTTTTTTTCCAGCTCTCTTTCTGGGACACATGCTGAAATGCGCTGCTGTTACTGAGCTGGAGAAAGGGTAGAGCTGCCATTCCCTCCTGTCTCCTGAGCTGCCTGTGACCGTGCCCAAATATTGACACCAGTGTGTGAGTCTGAGCTGCACCTCCAGAACAGACTGAAAAGTGAGATTCCTGCAAAAATCAGTGGAGAAAGAAGCCTGAGCAGTGATGAGACAATCAGTGTTTCTTGGTCTGTGCCAGCAGTTTTCATATTTATGTGACTGTCACCATGAAATGCTGTTCTCTGCTCAGAAGAATCTTTACAAACATCATTAGTGATAAAGTGTGTCTCTAGTTCGAGAGAGTGGGTTGGTTTTTGGGGGTTTTTCTCTTTTTTTTCTTTGTTTGGGTTGGTTGGTTGTTTCCCTGCTAAAAGCTGGTCTGTGTTACTGATTACAGAAAAGCAAAAGTAACCTGCTTCTAATTCTCTGGCTGAGTTGTCTGCACACTGAGCCTGTTTCTGTCTCTTGTTTCAGCAGTCAGGGATCTCCATTCTCAGCTGGCACATCCACAGAATGTACTGGAAGTAAAGGGTCAAATCTGCCTTCAGATGGGGCATCACTGTGTGCTGAGGCAGGGCTGAGTCGCACTGTGAGTGATTTGGGAAGGAGTTAAGACCAGGTTCGGGTGGAGAGGATTTGCTAAGTGATAAGGTCAGGGAGATGTTTCACTGGATTCCCACAGGAGTGATTTGAAGGACCAACTGAGGCAGGACAAGCCCTGGCAGTCCTGATGCCAAGGGCACATCACTCATGGTATTTTTAAAGCTTAAGAGCTGCTGCTTTCTCTTCTCTGATGGATGCTTAGAGGGAGGGGATAAAAACAAGTTTCTGAAGGCTTCCAAAGAGCTGAGCTAATTATCCATTCAGTCCAGATGGGGAAAGGAGATGCTGCTGATTTCTGGTGAATAGTGAAGATTTCATCCAGTGCTTTGTTTCGATGTGAACTGAAAAGCTTGTGTGATTGGACTCGATACAAACAGATGAAGTGGAAGGCAGTCCACAAAGTGGGAATGGTGCATTTCACAGTCTGTGGCATCTACAGAGGTGACAGCCCTTTGTATATGGTTTGGGGACAGGGACTGGGCACACCCAAAGCTCAGTGTCTCCATGTACAGACCTGTGTCACACAGCCCTGGGTGACCTGGGAGACTTTTACATCATCCTGACTAATTCACCCTTGGACTGAGACAGGCGTAAAACATTTCACCCAAGAGACTAATCTGTCCATGAAGTTATGAAGTGTAGGAAAAAGCAGTGTATATAATTAAAGTGTCTTCTGAACCATGTGAAGATCAAACTCAGGCTGGAGCTGACAGGGTGGAAAGTCGTGGCTCAGTAGCAGTGGCTGTCCTGCAGGACTCTCTTTCCAGTATTCGACCAGATGAGCCCCAAAAACTCTTCTAACCATCCCTGCAGCACTCCTGTCCAGTAATGAGTGTAACAGGTTTTGCATTTTTTAAGTGGTGAAAGGCAAATTAAAACAAAACAAAACACAAAAAAAACCCACACAAAAAACCACCACAACAAAACAAAATGGAGAAATGTTTCTCATGGAAAATTATATCCAGTATTATTTCTGCTTTCCCCCCTTCCACGAACTTTTCAAAGTAAAAAGCTGTCAGGAAATGCATCTTGAAAGTGCTGGTGTTTTATGATGAAAACTTGCATAGGCTGCATAAGATACTCTGGAATCAGCATTTCATAGAGCTCATTTCACTTGCAAGTTCTTTTGAGTTACTTTTTCGCCCTTAATGAGGATTTCTGCCCGATTGAGTGATTAAATTGATAGTGTTTAAGGTTTCCATTCAAGGATGTACATCCATTAATGTTTGATTGTGCCAAGTCTCCTTCCTCATGCGAATTTTAGCTTTAATTCTTTTTTCTTCCCCTTTTATTTCTTTTAATGTCTGTGTGCAAAGAACACCGAAGCCTTGTCTGAAACCCAGCCAGTCTGGCTGCTTTGGCCAACAGGCCTGATGCTCTGTCCTTTCTTTATATCCAATATAATATACAACTTGGTCAAATGCTTTGATATTTTACAACAAGGAGTCTCACCAAGTATTTAGGTTTTCACTAAGTTACTTTTCCTGTACTAGTTTTCCTGTCCAGGTTAAGTTTGTACCTCAAAATATTATGTGGCAATTTTAGGGTCCCCCTTTTACCTCCCTTGGGCTTTGTAATACAAGTAGGATGGCAAACAGGGTCAGAGGGATCATCAGTGTATCATTACACTGGATCTTTGTATTCTGTGCAGTTTTTTTACACTATATTTGTTTGGGTTTTTTGTGTATTCAGAAGGTTGCTGGTTTCTCTAGGCTGCTCCTTCTCTGCACTGGAGGGACGAGGAGCAGCTTCCCAGTGTTTCTGGAATGCACATCTACACATGTACACCCACAGTACAAAAATAATAATAATAATGCTGCGGTGGAAAATGTTCCAGTTTTGTCCAACACACATGAATGAACAGTCCCACTGAGTTATCAGTCACCACTTTCACTTTTGGCCTTGTGTACAGCTTGGTTACAGCAAGGATGCAATGGGGAAGCACATCCCCTTAGGTTATAAATCCCTGCACTCCTTTTGCCTGTTTGTTAAAACAAAAACCCAACCCAAGCTCTTGCCTCAAACTCAGCCACACCAAATGGTTCCCACCAGAATTTCCTTTGGCTTGCTGTTAATTGACTCTCACCACGCTGCGTGTTTGGCTCCTAATAGGCTCCAAATAATCTGACAGACAAAGTTAAATCAGCAAAGTCCTTAAAACCTTGCTAAATATGTGTTATTCCCTTTATCTTCCCTGTACTTCAGGTGTCCCAAAAGCTACTGACGTTATCTAAACACTCGTCTGGGCTGTGTGAAGAAACTGGCAGAGGGAAATATCTCTGGGCATCTCCTATGGAAGATAAAGCTGTTCTCAGAAACCAGATTATTAAGATGACTTTCTGTGTCTGTTAAAAAGGGCCCCAGTCTTGCCCTCCAGCCGTGCTGGGGGCTTTGGCTTTGCCTTCAGTGAAATGAGAGTGCAGTTCCCGTGGCTTGACCTTGTGGCTGGCTTGGCACACAGAGGGTTTGGCAAGGCTGGAAATGACCTCTGGTGTACAAGCTGATGTTCATTGGCAGGTTCACAGCTCTTTCCACACACCTGCATTTGCCATGGAGGCTGTTCCAACAGCCCACCAAGAGGAAAGTCATCATCCTTGTTTCCATTGAATCTCCACCCACACGGTCATCAAAGGGCACCATTTGGCATTTTCATGTTTTGGTGTCATTTTCAGTGCAGAGAACATTTAACACTTTAGTTTTAAGGGAACTAAGCATAAACAGAGCCATTTTACAGCCATTTTCTAAAAGATTCTTGGAGTTTTAAAACTTTTCTGCTTCAGCACAGAGACATTTTCACAACCTTTAGACATTTGCCCTTTCATGATTCTTAGATTTTTATTGAAGAAGATTGTCCTTCATGCTTTTTTTCTTTTTTCCTTCTCCTTTCTCTTTACAAAATCTTATACTTGTGACATGCAAGGTGTGCTTTTGCAGTGATCAGTATGAGCTGATGTTCTGGGGAAGGTGGAATTATTGGTACCTGTAAGGTTTCTGTACTTCCTTTTCTTCTGCAGTACCTTTTGCTGTCTTACAAGCATTCTTTGACTGTTTACCTGCTTCACGTTTTTTTTTAAATCCCTGTGTTTTTAACTGAATTAGAAGTTGTGTCTCCTCGCATCAAATGAAATAATTAACTTTCACTAGTCAGAAATTATTGTCAGCGTTTCTCCAAGAGTTTTTGTGGCACCTCGGATCGATTCATGGAATATTGAAATCTCTGCAGGACGGCCCTTGCTATTGAGCCATGACATTCCACTCAGTCAGCTCCAGCCTGGGCTGGAGTTTGGCATTCCCATTCCAGGGGAGCAGAGCTAGATGGCACAAGCCACATTTTATTCCGTTCTCCTTAGATTCCCCTCACCTCACCCCCTCCGATGTTTTTTCCAGCTATTTTTATATTATTGCTTCCTTGTCACCTTGGAGCTATTTTGGGTAAAAATCACTTGGCTTCCTATGAAGTCTGCCTGAAGAACACAGCAGGACAAGACCCAGGCAAGCACCTCCAGAAGAATTTTATTAGTTTACAGGCCTGTTCAAGTGTATCGACGTGTGTGGTGGTGCCACTCTGTGTCCTACTGGATCGAGTCAGGGGTGCCAGTCAGCAGACCTGAATCTCTCCCCAATCTAATTCCCAGGCTGTAAGTTAGTCTCAGTTTCTTTCCCTCCCCAGGAAAACAGTGTTAACTTGTCTTTCCAAGGTGCTTCAGCCCTTTGGACGGGACGGGTGGTTTTCTCCAAGCACATCCCGGTTTTGGCTTTGTTACCCCACGATGCTCGGCTGGGCATCCTGCAGCCCTCGTGCCAACAGAACAGAAAGCAGCTGTGGTATTTTTCTGTTCTTGCCTGCTTGTTTTCTTTACCATTCTCAGTCCCAGCTGCACAATATCCTGGCCCAAGAGAAGAACTTTGGCTCCTCGGGATGAAAAGCAGCTCCGACGACAGCCCAAAGGTACGTGGGGGGTTCAGAACGACAGCAACACACCCCTGAAAGCTGCTGGTGTCTGTTTTGCAAGCAACAGCTTTTAGTATGTGAAAAGATGCGCTGCAGGTCGATCAAATGACAGAGGGGAGCGTGAGGTGACAGCAGAAAGCAGAGAATGGCAGCAATGCCTGCTTTGCACGACTCATCCCCGGGCTGACGGCGTTTTCTGTCATTAATCTGTTCGGTTTATAACTAGGCCATAAAGCCTTACTTCAGGCCGAAATGCAGCAGGGAATCCTGCAGTTCAAAGATTTGTGCTTTTATAGAGAAACAGATCAGTGATTTGTTTATTGAAATTGCAGCACTTTAACAGTTATTTACATTTCTTTTGCACTCTTACAACTTGTGCTTTTTGGACTTGATTTATGTTCCATATACATCTGTGTGATCTCTTCCAAACTCGCTGTCCCCTTGGCTTCATCAAGTTCCTTTCTATATATACAGCTGTGACTTACTCATAGAAGATGCTCCTTCATACTTTTTGTAATTAGATGGGGGACCTTGCTGAAACTTCACGGAAGGTTGATGAGAGTAAAGTGAGTTTGGGTTTGTTTTGTTTGAAAGACTGGATGTGTATGTGGGTAGGAAAACCAGTTATTAACAGAAACTGAACAAGGAGTAAGTTACAATCCTTAGCTTCACTGTGTTACAAGTTTTAGTGTCACTTCATCCCATGTTTCTTTATACTCTTAAAGCTTCACCTGATCTATTTGACACTGACTGGTCTTGCAGGCAGGAAACAAGCATGTGGAACACAGTGGAGACTGGCAAGTCCCCATGTTTATACTGAATAATAACATAACTAAACATACACATCCTGCAGCCCTCAAGTAATGGAAGAACTAAGAGCTCTAGTTTAGAATGACAAGATCTTTTTATTACCATATCACTAATAAAACAAGGATGGCAGCATCAGAGGACCTACTGTGATCTGTACCATCTCTTGCCAGTCACATTAGAAACGATCTGTAAATCAGTTTGACAGGTTCCATCAATTGGAGCAACATCTGCTGGATACATGCCCCAGCACACACGCTGAAAGGGATGTTCAAATTACCATCAGTTCAGAATCCACTCTGGTTTCTGCAGAACGCAGTGAAGTCAAGTGGAAGGAATAAAACACCGTCAGTGAAAGAGGGAGAGTTGAACACCGGCTGACGAGAGGCAGGTTAAAAGCACTGTTTGTATGCTGAGCGGTGTGTGCCAGGAAGAACACCCAAATAAAGCTTTTAAGGCAAAACAGGTTATAGTTCCGTACTTTTTGATACAGGGGGAGGGCTGCAGCAGGACAGTGGCTCTTGTTTAGCCCCTGACAGGAGAGTTCACTTTGTTCCCAGAGGATCAGGGTGTCTGCCAGGCAGCTGCAGCTATTGCTATTCAGTTTTGGAAAGAGGAAGACCACGGGTTCAAAGGGGGTTTAAATGACGATAGTGAGTTTGGTCCCAGTTCTACGGATCAGCTCTGGGGTTCAGCTTCTCGGATTTAGATGTTTAAAGGTAGTATCTTTGTTCCAGCTTTCACATTTCTCTAGTGAGAGACACCTTCCATCACCTGAGGTATGCTTCATGCAATAGTTACTCATTACTTGGAAGAAATTAGGAGGTTTGAGACTTGTGAAGCAAAAAAGGGAAAATAATGCTGTAACTGAAATCTTCTTTATTCACCAGCCAAATGTAACCCAGTAATTCCCACTGAGAGGTTCCACGCACAGCACCAGCACTGTCCTTCCCCTTGGCTCGCAGGGACTCGCCATGCACATACAGGTAAGTTCATGGAAAAAAAAAATGCCAAGTTTAACTTTGCTCTTTTCAAGAGGACCACTATGTACTCGTGGGAACTCTTTTAGCATCCCAGCTTCGGTGTGATCCAGAATCTCTGATCTTGGGACTGTGCAAGGCAGAGATTTTTGCAGGTGCAGTGCTGTGACCTTTCTGGCAAGTATGGCTGGTACTGCAGTACCTGGTGGGTTTAACTTCTTCATTCCAGAAATTGGGTCTCGTGTTGTTTCAAGCAGTTGTGGCCTGGTTTGTAGTCTGTTGCCTCAGGAGGGTCCCTGTCAGCCTCCTGCAGGAGAACGAGTGACAAACCAGAACACAATCCCTCCGGCCTCAGCCTGGTGTCTTCGCTGAGAAGCTCGCTGCTGCAGCCAGTGGGGGTTTGGGGTGTTTTTTTCTTTGATAAATTTTGTTTGCCCTCCTTCCTCCCACCCCTATTTAAAAAACAGCAGCTTGATGGCACAGCAGCAAATGCACATTAATATCAAACAGAATTTTCACTACCGTTTTCGTATTAACATGAGATGCCAGGATGTAAAGTGAGCTGGATCTGCTGCACATGGGACCACTCTTGCCATTAAAGGCTTTAGGCTGGAACGAAGCCCAACATTTTTAGAAGGAATGCAACATTTCCTGATCAAATATTCATTACATGCTATATAGAATTATATATTCCAAACAAATTTTATAAATAAAAAGCTAGGCCTTTCAAAACCATCAGCAGTATTAATTTTGCATTTGAAAGATTATGAAAGATAAACAACCACGTAACTGTGAATTAGAAAAATACCGGCCTAGTTCGCATAAAAACCTCCGTTAAATAAATACTGTTAAGTTTTCACTATGAAAATTTTTCAGTGGCATTGCACTTTTAGAAAAGCCGTAATGAATTAACCATCCGGTAACGACACTCGAGGCGTTTTTCACAAATCACGTTTTACACACACGGGGAGTGGGGGGGGGTGGGGGTGTCAGGTGGCCCAAAAAGGGCCACGGAGTGGGCTAATAACGCAGTTCCACAGAAAGTAACTCTTGGTACGTGCTGCTCCTCCATCCCGACTGCAGACCCTGTTCCCCCTGTCCCCCCGGGCTGCAGTGCTGCCCCAGGAGCTCCAAAGGCTGGCACAGAAGGTGACTGTGACTGTGCGTTGATAACCTCCCCTTTCACACCAGGGGTTTGGCCTGGGGGCGGTTCCCAGCGCGTGGCTCTGGTTTCCAGTCTGGCTGGAAGAAGTGGATGTCGAATGTCCGTGCCCAGCTCTCGAAGACGCGTTTCTCCGTGATGAACCGGTGGTGGCTCCCCTTGCGGCCCCGCTCGTGGGAGAGGTACATCGTGCACTCGTCGGGTCCCAGAGGCTCGTAATAGTGGTAAGGTACTGAGAGATGGTTAGGATCCCTGTGGGGAAAAAAAAGAAAACAGGTGGAAACCCAAGATGTTCTTTTTCGCTGATTGAAAAGATGCTATCTTTAATATAAACTGATGGGCTCAAATCCACTTTTTCTCCCCCCGTTAAACCAAATTTGTAGGCAGCTGTATTTTTCTTGCATATTTAATACATGAGAACGGGGCAGAGGTGTTTTCTTTGCTCTTTCTGCTGCTCTCCTTTAATCCTCCCCTCCCAGTTAAACGCAGGGCAGCAGCAGCTCAGGAACAAGGGAGAGTGCTGCAGGGGCTGCGTCACTGCACACGAAATTTGAAGCAAACTGCTTAAAAGAGATTTCTATCTGCCTAGGCTGTGGTTTGTAAAAGGTCTTGCAGAGGTATTTACTGAGCTGGGGGGAAGAAAGGGAAGAAGGCAGAGGGGAGGTGGTTATCTGTGCCAAGTGCACACCTTCAGCGCGTGCATCTGCGTGCCAGGTCAGCGATACATGGTCTGCTCTTCTGCTGGGTTTGGAAGCAGAACAGCTGATGCACAAATGGGTTCTTTTTTTTTTTTTTTTTTAATTTTACAATAGTGCCTGATCTAAAATTGAAATGGTTCACCCCCAGTCTCCTTCTGACCTTGGGAACCTGTTTGCATTACCCGGCAGGAGGCGAGAACTCACGAGGCGACACCCAGGATACACCAAAGACCAATTAGGTACTTAGGATAAAGTTCATTTTAGCATTCTAACCTCAGTGTTTTGATGTTGCAGTCTGTAAAAGGCACACGTGTATTATAATAAGCCAGAGTGATTAATTCTCCTTTTGTTTTAATCTCTATATTAAACTGTACCCAGTATGTTTTCTTTCCTCTGGGCACGGCTTTTTGGCCTGACAGGAACTCCCACAACCCTCTCTGTCATGAATTCAAAGAGAGCAAAGCTGTTCCAGAGAGAATAACCCAACTGCACCGCTCTCCACAGTTGCTACCAAGTATTTTGTTGTGGCAGAGAAGTTAATCCAAATATCAGCATTTAGTGAAGCCTTGGAGCTGCTCTGTGTTAAAGCCTGAGCCAAAGAGGAGCCTAGTACAGAGCAAGAAATCTCCTGCAGATTCCAGGCTGTCAGCTCTAATACACAGTTGATTATTTCCATTTTGAAGAGCTAATATTTAAGCTCACTTTCAATTGAATGCACCCACAGTCTGTCAGTGTTCTGTCCTGGTCATTATTTTTACTTGTAATTCTGTCACCTAAGCAATTCTCTTAATTTTTCTTATTTTGCCATTATCCATACTGTGTGTGCAGAGGTAATGTATGATATTGCTGCTGCTTCCCATTTGTGCCTTAGATTAACGTTTTAATTCCATCCATCAGGCTTCCTTGCAACCCAACACGGTGATCAATCTTACAACAACAGAATAACAATAAAATTACATTTCTAGAATAAGATGGATTCTAAGCTTATTAAATATATTCTCACCGGAATACAGAAGAGCGAAACAAAATCCTTCATTACCTTACCTACAGAAAACATATTTGTAATTTAAAAACTACCCTTCAGATAGAAATTTAATACTTTTAAGCTACAACTATTAGAGGTCAATCTTCAATCCATTTTTTCACTTTTTTTGATACACTGGACCTCTTCTTATTGTCACTTACTTAAATGAACAATTTGTGTGGTTACTGTAAATCTAAAAGGATGCATTTTCACATGATTTATTTTCGTTAAGAACTGCTAAACAAATAGGTCTCTGCCTCTCATTTAGACTGTTCCTGCTCTGGAAGGTGGATTTTACTCTTGGGTTCTCGAGGGTTCTTGGATTCCCCGAGGTTGCATGCTGGTAAACTTTGGATTTGAACTGTGGCTTGAGTAACTACACCATAACCCAAATTAACTGTGCCGTGTTATCTTCTAACTCTGCAATTAGCTCGTGGCACCAGCAGATGAAATGCATGAGTAATTTCTATAAGGAAATTGCTTGCCAACTCATTTATTAACATTAAAACAGATGCTGTTTTATCACTGACTGATACTGGACATTAATCAGTGTTTTGTCAGGCTCTGCATGCATATTAATATCACAGCTGGGAGGAATCTGGGGAAGTTCCTCTGTGAAATATCCTCCACTTCCTTCCTGGCAGCCTGCCAGCACAGCACCCGTGTCAGTGCTTGTACCCGTGTCAGTCAGCTGCTGTTTGCCACTTGAGTGCACATTTTCCCACAGATGGTATCCACCCCCAGCCAGAGCTGAAGGCACAGCGAACACTGTTTGCCTCCAAAGAAACAAGGCAGGAAAACCAGGCCACGCCGCATCACATTCCGGTCAACCTCTTCCTTTAGAAATAAAGTGCCATTTTAAATCAACCCCCTAAAACTACAGGCACTCGCTCACTCTGTAAAATAATTCATATTTTGAAGGGTGAATAAAGTGTCATTACTGTGCTGAGTGATGGGCGAGGTGCTGTGCCAGGACTATGGAGATTTCCGGGTAATTTTTTTGCCTTCTATTCCCAGGGTCCCATTTCCCTGACTTCCACTATTAGCCGAGTTTTCCAAACCATTTATGCATTTTGTTTCTAAGGTAATGAGGTGAAGCATATCGGACCAAAGGGCAGGACTATCTCACACACACTTCAGGGACTGTGGTGATGATATCTGTGCACCACTGTCAGGGGGGTGTAGGGAGGCGAGAGGAAAAATCCTCGATGTCCCAGTTCAGGCTGCCAAAGGGAGCTCAGAGAGGGAAAGGTTTCCCACCTGGGGTGCTCAGTTTGCTCCAGTGAATGCTAGGATGGGATCCCTGGGCACTGGAAAAAATACAGCAAGGTGGCTTGTTTGTCTTGTGACCAAAGAGTGAGAGGTGCAATATCAAGCCTTTAACTCTTACTACAGCATAAATCTGTAGCAAAGTAAGGGGGTTTGAAATATCTTATAGTTTTGCTGTAAACTACTAAAAATTTCTAATAATCAGGACCCCAATTCCAGTTCTGCTCTGAAACTCAGTGTCCAGTGAAAGCAAATAGGAATTAATCTAAAACACCTTGTTGCCATTAATAATGACAAATCTTTTTACTCTCTGCTCCAGACTCCTTCACTAGACTATTTTTCCTGCACGGGTGCAAAGCAATTTGGTTAATGATCTTAAGCTAATAATTTGTAGCAGAATCAACAGTGTATCATTCACGGTACCTTTGAGGTGTCCTTCACGTTACAGATGTGGCACTAATTTAGTTCCACCACAGCGAGCGCCACACTTGTTACTTACTCCACAAATTAATGCTTAAAAAAGAATCTGCTGAAATTTCAAATCTGGTGATGTTAACTCTGAATAGAAATAAGATTTTTTTGGTTGTTGTTTTTTTTTTTTTTTTTTTAATCTTAACGATTCTTTAGTTGCACAGCGACTAGGGTACCCACACCCTCTCACAACACACACATTACAGAGTTATTACAATTACAGTGTATTTATTTCTTTTTGTTCTGTTCTGTTTTCCTATTTCCTTGCAAAGAGGCGCTGTTTAACTTCTTAAAGAGTAGCTGAAGAGCAAACTAAGAAGGTTAACTGTATTTATAGCAAGACACTCCTTTCACGGGTCTTCATGGACAGCTTCTTCCAGGCCTGGCAACTACAGTTTTCCCCTTCATCACCTGGGGAATCAAGCTGAAGTGAAGACACTTCATAATATTTTGATTAAGAAATGACCTTTCTCCTTTTTACGACCAGGTGAGCGAACCTTTATGTCAAGATTTTTTTTTTTCTTTTAATGTGGGCTGTAAGCACTATTACACCAGAGGCAGGATTAATTTACAGCCTTTCCTGGGTTATAATTTAACATTATATCCATTGGATTTCAGTGTACCAATTCCATGAAAGCCATTCATATGGCCTCAGGGACGTTTTTAGCCTCTCTTAAAAACTGTTTGGGTTTAATGGTTTTTTTGTTCATTTTTTTGTTCGGTGTGGGGGTTTTTTGTTTGTTTGGTGTTTTTTTGTTGTGTTTTTTTGTTTGTTTTTTTGGTTTTGGTTTTTTTTAAGATGTATATGTATCTAAATTATCCTGACTTTGGCTGAAAAGTCAGGACTGTGCATTATTTTGCAGTGAAATGCTGTTCTTCTGCATTTTTAGATCATCAGTTTATTAATTATTACTTCCATGTACCACTGGAATACAGCCATTCCTGGAGTAGGACAGACCTGCATAAACTGAAGTAATATATGTCTTGGCCAACCAAAATGACAGGGGAAGTGAGATGCTGTGCTGGGGAAGGTATTTGTGTTGTCTGGCATATCTGATCTATCTGGTTTGTTATTTTCCTTGGAGGATTCATGATGAAGTCTGGCAGTACATCCCAGCATTTATCATCGCTCTTTTGTTATAATTTGCAGAAAATTCTCACAAAGTGGAGTTCTTTGTTGACATTTTATGCCGTGATTTCTTCAGGGATGTGCCCAGGACAAACGCAGATTCCTGACTGATCCTTTTAAGTCAGTCAGGAGGACTTTTCTCAGAGGAAAGTCAAAGCAGTCCTGAGTCAAAGACGTCCTGTTCTTTGACAGATGCACTAACCTGGCCCCTGGAGTTGGCCAATTTGTGTGCTCCTTCTCCCACTTGTGGCCCAAATGGGCAATTAATGACGGGACTGATCCTCTGTGTGTCCACGTTCTGGGAGAGACGTTTGGTGGGGATTATTTAGTTTACTGTAAAATTATGATTCGTGGGACAAAGATACAACAATCTCCATTTCTGCTGCACAGAAAGCTCAATTTAGAAACTAGTCACTGTGAGGATGCCGTTCCTCTATTAATTTGGGGGGAACTTGAAAAACAAATTAAAAGTCATGTTTTCCAGTACTTCTTTCTTCAGATTAATTTCATGCCAATTATTGCATTACTTTTTAGCTGATAAATATTCAGAGACTGAAAAAAACCAACAAGACGGATTAATTCTCCCACACTACAAACAAAATTTTTTAATATTTTCCATAACATAATTAAACTCCTTTTGTTGTTTTCGGAATGAGATTGTGGGACATCTTAATGAATTGCTTTAGGAGGATTGAAGACATGTTGCAGAGAAAAAAAAAAAAAAAAAGATGAAAAGATTCAGATTTTTATCCGTAACATTAACTTTGTGGGCCAATAATGGTTCCAAAACAAAGATCCTACCTGCAGAAATCCGGTGGCACCATGCCATAAACATTTATCCTGTCACAGAGCTCTAACGCGATAGCCATCGTGAACCAGCCCGTGCTGAGCCAAGTGTTGGATATCTTCCTGAAAGCAAAAACAGAATTAAGTGTCTAGGCTGACAAATAATTCTCCAGACTTATTTATTTATTTATTTGTTTTTTTTTTCTTGAAACAGCATTTTTATTCCTCACTCTCATGAAAGGCCATGGAACCTGGGCAACCACGACTGCTTTGCTCGTTCATATTTTAATGGTTTTTGCTTGGTGTCTCCTGCCAGTGGCCTAATCTGTTTTCAGGCAGAAACCGCCCTGGCAGTAATTAATTTTGGGGCACAACAATGTTAATATTTAGCTGACCTTTTGGTAAATTTACTTCAGGCAACTGAAACTTCATGCACTGTATTTATTTATATTCTACTGCTAGCAATCTGTACACATCTGTAATCACTTAATGGAGCTTGCGCAGTAAGTGCTTAGGAAGATCCATCACGGGGAGATGAAGCAGGAAGCTTATTGGGCTGCAGCTTTGCCTTTGCCCCCACAGCCAGCCTGGGAAACCAACCTTCATCCTGGGAAACCAACCTTCATCCTGGGAAACTAACCTTCATCCTGGGAAACCAACCTTCATCCTGGGAAACCAACCTTCATCCTGGGAAACCAACCTTCATCCTGGGAGCTACCCCTCTGCCTGCCCCGAGTGCCATCCCTACCTTTGATAAGAAATGACAGAGCACTGCCAGGGAGCCCTCAAAGGCAGCCCCTCCCCTGGCCTTCTCTGCAGGCTGGGAGATGGCTTTCAAAGAAGCTCAACTGATCCCAGCATTATCTACACAAAACTGGAGATACCTCCGTGTAATTTTGGATTTGCAAGTGGTGTTTCGGTTTTGCTGTGTCACAGGTTCTTCTCTGCAAAAAAAAGGCAGCAGCAATGTTTCCTCTTCCCCTCATTTGCTCGTTTGGTGTGTAAGAGCTGGGTCCTGTGGTGGTTTCTGGTTGCCTGGCACGTGCACTGACTGGAATTCCCAGTCCTGGGTTTAAGTTCCTGCACTTGGCTCTGTGCTGGGGGAGGGCTGGCCGTGTCGGAATGGAAGGATCAAGGAAATGCCGGTGAGGAGCACGTCTTAAAGGTGTCATAAGGGCATGGTTAGGGGCTGGCACCTCTCTTAGACATGCAGGCACATAAAGGAGGGTATTTGCTCCAGAGAAAAGGGAGTTCAAAGGTCTCCTTTCAAATACTGTTAAAGAAGAAGACAGCCAGGTCTCCCTAATGGCTCCTCACTCACTCAGCTAGAAATGTCCCGCAGGAAGAAGTTCAAGCTTGTGTTATCTGCAGCCCCAAAAGGGCTCAGATTCCTGCTGACAGCCTGTCACAGTGCCTGGCTCTCCCTTCATCTCCTGCTGAAGCTGAGGCAGTGTGGGAGCAAGGGCAGGCTCCTGGAAGGCGTGGGCGCTGTGTCAGATGGGATTAATATGGAACCTTCATCAACCCCCCTTCCCCCACACCTGTGCCTGCCTGATACCTGGGAAATTTCGGGACATCACCCCCACCAAAAAAAAAAAAAAGAAGCACAGCAGAAAACGTGAGGTTCCCTCTGGAGAAGCCACCTGGGAATCCCAGGTTCTGACCCGAGTTCCAAAGCCACCTTTTACAGTTTACCCAGCGACAGCACGGTGTGGAACAGTCCTGGAAGGAGGGACCTGAGACCACAAAAAAACCACTGCAGGCAAGTGCCAGCAATCACTGACATCTCATTCGGGCGAAAAGAGCCACCACGCAGCTTCCCAAGCTAACGCACAACAAGCTGCTTCCAAGTAGGTCACCTACAGGGCAGGAGGAGGGAGATGTTCAGAGCACTGTCAGATTGAGGAACGCCTTGTACCGAGTTTCCCATTTCCTCAGGGAATTAAGACTGCTGCAAAGAGAAAAACCCAGTGGTGGTGTCAGTGCTGGCTGCTCGAAAGACACTGCTAAACAAAAGGGAATTCTTTCACCAAGTATGCCTGAAGGATGAGCCTCGTTTATTTGTCCTGTCCTTTGTGGGTCGCCTGGTGATGTGTGCTCTCCCAAAACACACATTTTTACTGCTCCTGACACACAGACTGCCAGGCCAAGCTGGCATTTGGAGAATGACGTGTTTTAAGCATCTTGTTATTTCCAATTACAGGGCCTTATTTATTTTCTGACTCTGAAAGTCTGGAGGTTGGGGGTGGTGGTGCAGTTTGTCACAGCTGGGGCACGAGCTGAGCACAGACCTTCAGGCACTGCAACAACACAAACCAGTAAATAAGGATTTTCGGCTCAAAACTATTAGGAAAGGGAAGAGCGGGGAAAAGCTTGCAAAACTTGCTTCTGTGAATCACTGGGTAATTCAGGAACGTGCTCAGGCTGAGAGTACTCTGGAGCTTGCACAAGGCCGCTGTTCCAGGTGCTTAACACCTTACATTCCAAAACCCAGGGAGCAAGTGTAGCTGGACCATGACCAAAGGCTCTGCACAAAGTCAGGCAACCCAGCTAAGCTGTCCCTTGGGTTAGTTTTCCTTTTTTACTTACACACTGTAATTTAGTGTTTTCGATAAACAGGAGAATAATTGAATATAAATAAACGAGCTTAAAAGCTAAACAATCAAATAAAGATTTAAAAATTTATTCAAGGGCCACTCTGGCCTCTTTAAATACCGTGTCCCTAGGACAGCAACACAGAAATGGGGTTGTAGTGTCTTGCCTTTTCATAAAAGATCTGAGAAGAGTCCAACAAAAGAGTACTGCTTTTATACCTAATCAGCTGTAATGAAAGAATATGAAGAACTGTCATGTGCTTATTAGGGGAAATTATCAGATATTCTTTTATATGATGAACTAACACACAGCGCTGATAATTCTGTAGTGCACACTAAATTACAATTAAAGGCCTTTCTGCTCCGCCAAAATCTCATTTATAATCTCTATGGAAATACTCTTCCTGCAGTTATTTCATTTATGCTTCTTTTATCTAATTACTAGAATATTGGTTCTGAATCATATTTTCTTAATGTACCCTTATTCAATTATAAAGTTATTTTCAAGTATAGTTACTTTATAATGCCAAGTATATCACTCTGCAGCCTTTGTCTTTCACCACACTATTTAACTGGCAACGTTTTCTGAAGGCTTCTCTTCATTTCAAAATCAGCTTTTTTTCCCCGAAAAGCACAATACGTCCAATTACCTTTTTTTATTTTTTTCTCATCTTTTTTTTCCAAGACAGAAATGAATAGTCTGATTGTTGCAACCTCGCAATCATGCTTCTCTCTCCCCCTCCTTTGTTTTTTTGTAGGCACTAATGCCAAGGGCTCAGCAGAAACCTCCCAGGGAACAGCAGCGTTCCAGGCTGCAAAACGTTCTGCTCCAGCCCCCACAGCCACGTAAATTTTTCTCCCCTTACGAATTCCTTCCTATCCTTGTTCCCTTTTCATCTTCCCTCTCTTCTGGGCTGCTTATTCATTTATTTTCATCTCCCGTTTTAATCTTCTTAGTCCTTCAAGGGTGCTGTCTGTGCCCTCTACAGGAGCGGCTCACACACAGCGGAGCCTGAAGTTTATTAAAATCAACAGGGCCCGTTCCCCAGGCTGAATTTCGCTGGCATCTGAGCGCCCTTGACTCACCCTGGGAATTCAGGGTGCCCACCACCGAGTCCGGTCTGAACTTGTTACAGTGTCATTAACGGCTCAAACGCCTTGAGAATACTTGAGGAGCCAAGTCTGGTTGGTGCCTGTGCAGAGGAAGAAGTGCTTTGATCACAAATTCACTACAAGGCCTCTGGCTCTGGGTGGCTGATGCAGAACCAGAAAGAGCAGCTTGCCTGAAAATTGCACAGCACGTGTCAGAGTAAGAACGGGACCCTGGCAGTGTCAGGGAAGGGGACAGGACCCTGGATCCCCATGGCAGAACTGGCCAGGCTGAAGCAGGGGAGGTGAATTGTCCCCCAGAACCGGGGACTGCACGACATCCTGCACTGAAAGCCCAATCCAGGCAAGGATTCCTTGTCTTACAGTGCAATTACAGCTTTGTTGGCTTTCATGCCTTTGTAAATACCAAAGATGACCCTTTACACTTTTCTTGAAGGGTTCAATCCTTAATTCACCTTCTCACTTGACTGTACTCTGGAAAAGACTGAAACACATCAGAAGTGGCAGGGTGCCTCCCCTCTCTCTTCCCTTTTGTCCTGGCAGAGACCCATGCACACCAGTTTGAGGATGAAGAGAAAAGGACCTTGACTGGTAAGAAACTACGCTGCTCTGTGCTCCAGCGTGAGGGCAAGTCCATCACAAACTCAGATCCATCCTGTGATCCACTGTAACCGAGCAGAGCTCGCAAGCAGCCACGTGGGGTGCGACCAAGGCAGCAAATGCCAAGCAAATGATAAAACAGTTTTCTCTGACACTGGTTCTGCCTTTTTTGTGTAGCCCAGAAAATTAATTCTGTGCTCTTGAGTCTTCCCCTGTCCACAAGAGGATTGAGGCCCCGTTTCAAGCTCTGGTGTCTACGTGTTGTATTTGTAAGCTAGAAAAATCTCATCACGAGTTATTGCACAATATACCTACCACTTCATTTGTACCTAAGTGGGGACCCCGTTTTCCATTTTTACAGCAGCATATTTAATAAGTAAAAAAAAAAAATAGAAGTTCATTAAAAATAAATGTCCTTCTTGCTGGGAGGTGCTTGGTTTGAATGCCCATTTTCAAACATTGTATGTGAAAATACTCAAGTCCTGCACTGGGTCACTTACTAAAAATTTGATTTGAAGATCAGCCTACAAGTCTCATAAACAGTCTCATAAAGATGTAACTATCACAATAACTTTCCATTTTCCAGTTGCAAACATAAGATGAACTGTTCTGAAGCACCTAATGTATGACTAATGTTTATTTGTTTTACACGAAGCTTTACAGCCGCAATGTTCCGAGAATGCTTAAATTCAATAAACAGCTATTATAATTCACTCAATGGTGGCAATTCCCTCTATGAGAAAACATAACCTATCCATTTTAATTTTTCAGAATCGGTGAAAAAACTTTAAGGTAGATTACCCCGAAGTGAGATTTAAACAGCCCCTGCCTCCTTGGCTGTACAAACACCACCGCCAGATTCTGGTACTCTGAGCTGGTGAGGCAACTCTCCACATAAATCATTTCGATGCCTGTTTTTTAACTCACGTTACCAGTGATCCTATCTGACACGCCGTACCGCATTTACAACTCACGAGGCAGAGGATTTAACGGGCGTGCCTGTCCCCCTGAGCAGCTCTGAAACGGTTACGTGTAAACTATATTACTGTACCCCGTGTAACATCCCCCCCCCAGCCGGATCCACTTCGGTTCTCACCTGTCCTTCCCGGTTTCCCGCTTGAACAGGTCGTCGAACTGGAGCATCTTGTGGCGGGAGATCATGTAGGCTTTCAGCTGGGGCAGGATCTGGTTGATGAGCTGCAGGTTGTTGTACACCAGGCCCTTCCCGTCCCGCCGCATGTAGCTGCTCGGCCCCCAGAAGATGAACACGGCGCCGTGGCTCGTGTTGAGGAGCTCGTTGCGGTTCCGCAGGATCCTCTGGATGCTGGAGTGGGCGATGACCCGAAGGCTCGTCCTGTTGCCGACGTCCCTGCCGTAGCCCCGGGTGGGCGCGTCGTTCATGCGGATGACGCACTCGGTCTCGTCGATCCTGTCCCCCTGCCTGCCCCCCAGCAGGTGCCCGGAGCTGGTCACCAAGGCACAGCTCCTGCAGTGCATCTTCAACGGCTGCAAAGACACACCAACCTCAGCGTTAGCTGCTGGCATCTTCCTTTTTTCAGCTTTACACAAAACTGGCGTATTTTACAGCGAAAATCGCTAGGGAATTTACGTAAATCTCTCCCAGCAGCCCTCCCAACTAGCTGGGGATGCTTTACCTGCACGTTTTGTAGGTGGGGAAAATGTGGTGGAGGTGTATTAGCCTTTAATGTTCCTCTGTGGAGCTGAGCCCATTGTGTAAATCCTCCTTTCCACTGTCTACACAGAAATGACAACAGCTTCTGTGCTGTTCCCAGCTGCTTAGGGCTGTACTTCTTCCACTTGCCAGAAACAAGCTACAATTGGAGTATTTTTTTTTACTCTTCCACTTTTTTTCAGGAAATAATCAACCCCAAGACCTCCTAAGTTCATGTGTGAATAGCTTTTCAACCCTGGGGTCAGGACACTGTGCTCAGGGAAGAGAGTGACACATCGGCCCAGTCCTTCCACGGTATTTGCAGGTTGGCCCCATAACCACTGCAGTGCTCTTGTGCCACCTCCTTTATGCTCCCACACTCAGAGCTGGTCATTACTGTCTGTGTACATTTGGCATGGCAGTGAGTTAGTGCACTGAACTTCCTCCAGCTTGTCAGGTCACGCTCAAAAGTTACACAGTAAAATGGAACAGGAGGTGCCTGCTCGCTGAGTGCTGACCTCATGGAAGGAGGACAGTAAAACAAGCTCTCATGAAAATGAAAATGCATGATAAATCATATTACTAGAGTAAGCCACTGATATAGGTAGCAATTAGAGGAGTATGTCACTGCCTACTGCTCAGCATGAGAACTAAAAAGGGGCAAAGGGTTAACAATATCCCCAAAGCGCTACTTTCTAACAAGAGTACAATGAAATGTGAGGTAAATAAAGACTGTCTGAAGTTGTGCCTTGGTGGCACATGAAACAGTATCTTGCACTTGGTGTGTATCTGACAGTTTCTCTGAAAAACAACAACAAAAACCAACACACAAACCCACCCACCACCTCCCAAAACCAACCAAACAAAAAACCCCACCACAAAAAAAAACCCCAAAACCAAAGCAGGCATAGAAACTCAACTGCACTTGCTCAGTCATTTTGATCTACTGATCTTCTTCCCTAAGGGTGTCCATCAGATTTTTCTTTTCATCCTCCACCCCGAAGGATGGCATCATCCCAGTACCTTCCTGGTGAAGAACAGGCTTGTTTGAATTCAGACACACCACCTGCAGTTGTCTCCTGCACTGTGGCACTGGCCTGATCCTCTGGTGTGCTGAGGAGGGGACAGATCCACTGGCTCTGAAGAGCAACCTAAACACAGCCAGCGCATCTCCAGGCATAAACCTGGTAGGTTTATTAGCAGTGAGAAGTTATGGTGGCACATAATCACCCTTACTATCAACCACAGGCATCAAATGACTACCTCAGTCTGCAGGGAGGCACAGCTGAAAACTCTCAAGCTGATAAGGACACATAACCGAGGTTTGACATCGTCTCTGTCCCCTGTTTGAAAATGCTTTGGCCCCTAGAATTTGATGGGAGTGTTTTACTGTATTAACTTATGTTTAATTTTTGAAGTAATAAGTGGTTGGTTACTACTGCAGTCTGAGATTTTTTTTTTTTATTATTTTAAAATGAGAAGAGCTAATGAATGATAGTGCTTTTCAGTTGAAGAGAAAATAACTGAATTATACAATCTGTGCAAAGATACAACCGGCAAGTCTTGTATCTCCATCTCCCCCAATCAGCAAGGTCCCTTTTCTTTCACATCTAAGGACTACAATCCAGAGCTAATGATATGGGTAGAAACTGTTCATGCCTTTGTGAGCCCAGGTTCCTAATGCAGTATTTACATGCATTTTCCTTTAAGCTTTCACCTGCCACTTTGATGAATTACCTAGCCAAAGGCTCTACGGTGAACTGGCTGCTCCACCACCATGCTTGGGAAAGCAAGATGAAGTGCTAATGAGGTTAAAGGAAATGTAGTCAGCACCAGTGTTGACTCACATAGGTCTGAATACCCTCATAGCAAGGCATTTTCACCTACACAATCTCTGCTGGTTTCTGGCCTACTGAGCTGTTTCTTTTTTAAAAGTCTGCCACAGAATCCATCAGTTGTTGGGAAACAAGGGGGAAACTTGGGGAGGGGGGGGGGGGGGGGCTGAGCCAACAGAATAAACATTAACACCTCCCAGAACATCTGTCCCAGATCTTGTTTGAAAGACGTTCCTTCTGGTGAGAAGTCCCTTTAGGTGAGGCATTCAGGTACTGCCTAACTACTTCTTGACTGATGCATGGGGGGCTGAGCCCCTGCAGCTGCTCCAGGCGAGCCATTTTCAGTCAGATTCTTTCAGCCACAAAACTCGCACCTCAAAACTGTCAGAGGGATTCACAGCCAACAGCCACAACGTTCTCACACCAGCTGTTTATAATGCCTTGACAATACTGAAAACGAGGGGGGGGGGAGGGAAGCTATAGGGTGTAATACCTCTAGTGTTGGGAGGCAGCAGTGGCACCACAAATGTCATGTATTTAAGCAATAATAAGGCAGGCACGAGGCAGTTCTCTGGGACTGATGACCAGCTGGGAAAAGCTGATGGCCTGAGAATAACCAGGGGCCATTAAGCCAGAAGAACATCAACTCCACAGAAAGCGCTCTGTTACAGTAATTATTACAGTGATATTTTGGAAAAAAAAAAAGCAAACTGGGGGAAAAAAAAAAGAAAGGCAAACCAACAGCATACGAGGTGTATTTCTGGAGCCTGGCTTCAAAATACCCAGAGAAGGGACACAGGGTGAGAGGTAGGTGAGTTTTACAGTACCTGCATTAGGTACCTTGAAGTGTAACATGCCATGCATGTGAAAGCTGCTGACATTTAATTGTACCCACTGCCAATCAGCAGCCACAGTTCATGTGCACCCTCAGACAGGGAACGAGCCAAGCACTGGCCAAAACAACTGCCCAAAATCAGCTCTCAGTTCCAGTCAGCTCAAGACTCACACAGAGAGAGGGGGAACAGAGGTTACAGCAAGCTCACAGTGCAGGAGCCCCAGGAGATGGCAAAATCAGCTGGTGCTTTTCCAAGACAGACGGGCTATCCCAAGGGAATAAAGGGAACAGGTGAATATTTTGTTATGGATAAACCCCATAACAGCACGTTAGTGGCCACAAGAAACCAGGGCAACTGCTCCAAGTGCCACAGGCCAAGCTGACTCCTCTGGAAGGAAGCTTTCACTTCCATAGATTATAGCCCAGGAAGTGCTTGGCTGCTCTTTCACGTACGCCTGACTTGGTTAATACCAACAAACAGACAAACAGAACCCAAAAAAAACCAATGCCACAGTTGTTTCTGCATTTTCCAATTTGAGGCAATTTGCACTGTTATTGACTTTAAAAATCTGCGTTGCCCAATGATAGAAAAATGTTATTTTCAGACACTTTAGTGCTCAAGTGCTTGAAAAGGATCAATTGAATCAATCAATTGAATTCCTGATTCAAAACATGTTACTCTCAGATATAATTATTTTCTCTGTGATGAAATCAAATAAAATTTTTTTTTTTTTGGCCTTATAGAAGTCGTTTGATTTAGAAGATTTAGAAAACAAGACAATTCCCTCCAGTAAAATCAGGAACACTGGAAAACCTGTTTTTTCCTATACTATTTAATGACCTACTTTTCAAGACCCCTGGGTTCAGATCACCCCATTATCAGCAGTATAAAAGTTTCCTTTCTATAAATAAAATAGAGTATTTCATCTTGATGACCTGTCCAACAACAACAACCAAACCAACCCAACCAAACAAACAAGCAAAAAAAAAAAAAAAAAAAAAAAAAAAAAAAAAAAAAAAAAAAAAAAAAAAAAAAAAAAAAAAAAAAAAAAAAAAAAAAAAAAAAAAAAAAAAAAAAAAAAAAAAAAAAAAAAAAAAAAAAAAAAAAAAAAAAAAAAAAAAAAAAAAAAAAAAAAAAAAAAAAAAAAAAACAAAAAAACACAAACCCAAACCCCAAACCAAAACAAGAAAAAAAGACCTGGAGAGAAGAACAGCTCATTACTGAGTTCAGCTAAAGAGACCACCTGTCAGTTCATGAACACGAGCACTCCTCATGGATCCATCTGGAAATATTACAGATGACTTCAAAGTTGGGGGAGAGAGCAAGAGAGACCTAGAAAGGTTAAAGCATACCCAAACTCGGGTTTTGATGGATGACCTTTAACTGAGCATTTGAGACTGGAAGTGCAAAAGGTTTCCCTTGCACTGCAACACCTCTGCAGCACATGGACAGCCAGCACACCTTCTTCTGTCTGAGCTGGAAGGAGAAGCTCTGGGGCAGCTCCTCTCTGTGTTAACTACCTGAATCAACAGCTCCCAAACCGACTGAGACAGCAAGAGCAGTGGTACAAATAAAGACTGATGCACAGGAAAGCAAATCTGTTTCCGCCTGCAACTGAATTAATTCACTGTACGGCTGAATTAATTCACTCTAAGGCTAAATGAATGGTTGAAAAAGGGACACATGAACTCTGTGTTTATAAACAGTCTTCCTGCTTCAGGAGAAGTGACCTCATTGGAGAGCAGCCCAGCTTTCTCTGCCTGTTACAAAGCAGGTGATTGCAGGGCCAGGAGTTTGAGGGCTCCCCTCCCTGGTGCCCATCGTGCCTGGCCTGAGCACAGCTTGTGACACTCTGTGTGTGTGTTACCTTTGGATTGGCTTTTTACGTTCCCTGCCCTGTGCAAGGAACTGAATCAGCATTTCCTACGTGTTAATGAACCCCCAATTCACCCCACGTTCAATGCAATTTGTTACATATGGCCTGTTCCTGATTGCTGGGTCATCAACCACCAGCAACAACACTAAATATTTAAATCTTGGCCAGTAATACAGGATTTTGTCCTGGCAGCTTCAACTCTTTTACTTTCTTGTGGCTTTGAGCAGCTCTGAGGTTTCCTCACAAGCTGCTGGTTTGGAACCACTGCTCCACTGGGCTGGCTGCTCCTTCCCAGTGCTCCTCTCCCAGAAGCTCTGAGGACAATCCCCCAATCCCAGCAGCCACCCCAACCCCTGCAGGAGGCTCCAGCCATGCCCAGCCCGTTGCTGGCACAGCACAAACTGCTCCAGCTCTTGTGGGTGCCTGTCATCAGCACTGCTCCAGGAGTAAAGCTTCTCGTGCCACTACGTCCATCTCTCATCAGCAAGCTACCAATAAAAACAATATTTGTTTGCCTCCTTCCTTAATATTTTCCCCTGAAACAATAAAAAAATGTAAGGCCAAATCTGCTTTTCTCTGAGAAATTCCCAACAACCACCTGAAAGCAGAATAGAAACCCTGAGGCTTCACATTAGCCAAGTAACTTCTGCTCTGTAAGTCAATGCAGCTCAAGCTGTCTCATTAGTGAAGTGCAGCTGTGCACTTCAGAGGTGATTCCCACAATGCAAGGACTCTGGGAGACAAGTTCTTGTGAAAATAATGCAAGTTCCTTGATTATTTCTGCTTTGTAATACACTGATGGTGGAACAGTGCTGTCACAATAATATGAAATAAATCAAAAATGAAAAAAAAAAAAAAATCACGTACAAGCACAAAGAGTTTGCTGTTTTTCAAGTCCCATCTATGAAATGATGTTATCAAACCAGTCTTCTCTGAACAGTAAAAATCACTCAGATGTCTATTGGAATATTGCAGATAACACCTTTGTGCATCAAAAGCTGGAGCAAAAAACCAAGGCTGAAACACACCTGAAGTGTAAAGAGAGTTTTGAACTTCAACTTGCTGGGGGGGTAAATAACCTTTGGAAGTCTCTGGGAGCTTTGATTTTAAGGTGCCACGTTCTGATCTCAGAGACTGTTTTGCTTTGACCATGACATTTTCACATATATGTTTATATAAGGAGTGTAGCCTAATTTCTACACTCTGCAGGCCAGCTCAGATTTCCCCCCCCCAAGTTTAATAAATTTTGATTCTTTAACCCTTACAAGCACCTTCTGCAGGGACAGAGAGCTGGCCAAGAGGGAGGGGGGAAAAAAAAAATCCCCTGAGCAAATATATTTATAATTATTGTCGAACTAGACTTTTGGAGAGAGTTAGAGAATTTGCCATGAAAACAAACTGCATTATCCACTGAACTAAAAGCACTGACTGCCTTGAAAACTATATCCCAGCGACTGATATCGCACAAGTAAACAGAAAGGGTTAGGAGATACCACTTGCCCAACACTGTTAATCCTTATGCAAATCCAAATAACAAGCGTTTGCAGCAAAAAACTTTGCAATTCAAAAAGGGGCATGGCGAGTCTGTTCATAAAGATAAATGCATGTCTGTTTGAAAAGATAAAAGATTAAAACAGATGAATTTCTTATTACTTCTCTTTTGTTTCTTGGGCTGTGGAGCTCGAATATGCAAATGCTGCAGAAACATTAGCATCTTCATTTCCCACTGAGTCTTGTGAGTTAATTGCATAACTGGACTCTGCCTTCAGATATTTGATAAGACAGTGAAACAGCCAAACTTCAGCAAGCACATTCATCACACCAGGGATCCCAGCAGCTCTGAGTTTTACTCCCCCAAGGAATGCTATATTCTTTTGGCCATGACGCTACGCTGATGGGCATCTGCAAAAACCTGCAGTTAAAAAAAATATAATAATCCTGTTTTCAAAAGGTCCTCGGACACATCTAATTAAATTTCAGAGCGTGAGGCTATATTATAAAGAGATAAATAGCAAAACAAATGCACTCCATAAAGCTTTCACTGGGATGATTTTCTTAGGGAAAGTACCGTTAAGCACATTAGTCAATGAAGAGTCTTCTGCTTGTGTGAAGTGTTTTCTGGCACATTAACTCTTTTTCAGGGGACTGCCTGCTAGTCAAGAGCTTCCATTAGATTAATTAAAATATGGCTTCTCTCACTGAAAAGAAAAGGCATGAGTTTGGTTACAGAACACTGACCACCCATAGAAAGCGAGCCATTTCTGGTTACATGAAATTCAGGCGAGCAGCAGCACCAGGAGCCTGAACAACGAAGCAACTTTTGGTACAGGGGGTGCACTTCTTATTTTGGAAGCACGATTAGCAGGGGCTGATGTTTTCCCCTAAGCCACCCGAAGTGAATGTAAGGTGCAACCTTGCAAATTGTCAGCACGTATAAAGAGCTAAGATTTAGAGAGTGGTTTTTCCATCCTGCATCCTATAAACGTGTCCCACGAGGAAGATTAGTATCAATCACAGGCTTATTGGAGAGGGAGATAGGATGCAGTGATAACCCGAAGCTATCAACTAGAGTAATGGTCTAAGAAGAACAAGCAATCAGAGAAAGAAAAGAATATCCTCAACGAAAGACAGAACTGGAAAATCGGGCGAGAATGCATCACGTTGATGAACATGAGCTGTTATACAAGAGAGAGAATCATATGAACAATACACAGGCTCTAAAGAAATGGTTATTGCCTAATGTTTATCTTAAAAGGAGTGCAAATAGACATCCATATTATATCAAACTGCTTTACTTTTGTTCTGCAGCTGAAGTGCTTGCACTAAAATGCAATAAAGCCACGGGCACGGTGTCTTAACTATGCAAATTGTTATCGCTGAACTGTCAGAAAAACAGGAATTATTTCAATGGTTTGCTGAAAAGGTATTGGACAGTTCAGATTTTTGCTTCACAAAGTTTTCACATCAACTTCTCTCCTTTTCCTTTGGGATGTTCTGGCAATTCCTTCCAGTTTAAATGCTTCATGAAGATATGCCCTCAGATGCTCTCTCTGCACCTGCCACAGCCATGCAGGATTTTTTTTTTTTTTTTTTTTGAGCTTCAAGTTTCACAGGGTCCCTTTTTTTAATCTAACCCAGCTTTAAAGCCAAGCATCACTAAGCTTTAAAGTCTGTGCCTAAGTTTTCTAGTTCAAGCACTTTTTTCTTGCTCTCACACTATTTGGCTCACACAAATGCATCTGAACTCTCACTACAACTATCATCACTACAGGGCAATAATGGGATGGGCATTGCTGGGACAAAGCCAGCCTTTCAAATGGCATCCAGTTTTACCAAAACACAGCGTGCAGGGCCCCTGGAACAGGCCAGATGAAATGCAAGACCAAATCTCTAATTAGAAAGTTACTGTCCCCACAGGGAGTTTTTCTAAAATATATTCTGTCTTGTATTTCTCTACCTTGTTGGAGTAAGAGGGAAATAAAAAATAACGCTCCTTATTCTTTTGAAAGGTCTTTCTTTGTTCAAAGATTTTGTTTAAATGTCTTTGCTTGGCAATCTGTCAGAAACGTTCAGCCTCACAGTGTTTCGATTTTCACCTGGCCAGCCCCGTGTAACCTTCATCAGCTTATTTTATTTAACCCAGGCTGTTCTAGATGGTCTTGCTTCTGTCCCTTTGAGTTAAGAGTACACCAGAAACTGGAGAACAAAAGCAGATTTAAAACCTTTCCCCCCACACCCCTTCCCGCAGAAGATACTGCATTGGAGTTAAAAATGTTTTTCTGAGGATGCCTCGGATTCAGGAACACACAAAGATGTACCAGCTCCACAGCAGGATCCCAAGGCAGCCCCCATAATCACTGGCACACTGACACCAAAGACAGATGCTGCAAACAGGTACTGGCAGCAAAAGTGGCCAGAACATCCATGTAATTTAATTGCTATAGGGTGCAGAAACTCCCTGTGAATTTCTCCCATGCACCTATGTGGAAAAGAAAAAGACAGGGTGCTTCGTGTTAAAATATCTGTCTATCCAGTTTCAGGCAAAAAACCAGAAGAAAACGTTTTGAAGACACGCTTAAAAATCTGCATTTATATCTGCAACTATGTATTGCTATAATTTTAACTGATTTTGGACTGCATTTGAAAAATAAACCTTTCGATTCAGGGGTCAGCTTTTTCAGTGCTTGGGATTTTTTTAAAGGACCTGTAGCATTCCAAATACGTCTCTTCAATTGTTCACTATTATCACAGCCTGATCGGGAAACAAAAATAAACACATTTACCCATCAGGGTGTTTGTATTGAGTCTATTTGTCAGGTTAATACAAAATTAAACACTTTGCAGGTGGAAACATTTAGCACTGAAATGAACCTACCACGGAGGGTTAATTAGACAATCAAGTACAAGAGCTGGAACTCTTGCCTGCCAAGGTGGCACTGCTTCTCCAAAGAGGCGCTCTTCAATTTACAGCAGGGTGTCAAAACCATCTTCTGTGTGGGTGAAAAGGATGAGGTTAACAGGAATCTCAGAGGGAAGAGCCTGAAAAAGGCTGGCTGGGAGAGTAACAAAGGTCTGTGTCGCAGGAAGGCACCCTGAGCTGCAGGGCAAGTGAGAAGAGAGAGACCTGAAAAAACAAGAGCCAGGAAAGAGCTGACAGCAAGTCAGATAATTACAGGGGGACAGGGGGCTGCCCTTGCCAGAAGTAGAGTTGAGCCCATGTCCATATCTACGTATTTCCCAGACATTCAGAACTGTGCCAGCCCTTGTGCCACACAAATACTTTTATTTATGCTGTACCATCACCTGACTTGAGGGCAGCATCCTTCCCAGGCACTTGGCTAACATTCTTCACTGACATTCCTCACTCAAAGATGTAGCTTATCTGCAGCTGTGGAAATGATGTAACTCAAATAGGGAAATGATAAAACTGAAACTCACAGCTCCCCAGTGCATTTGGTCAAGGAATCTGAAGTGTGGAAGGGTGTGCCACAGAGAAAGCGCAAGAGGTAGCCTGAAGACAGATAATACAGAACTCAGGAAAAAGAGAATCATCTTTTAGTGAGCAGCAGCAGAAATAAAAACCCTCCTGCAAAGAGGCGAAACGTGGAGTCCCAGAGTCACAGGGGAATTCTGAGTGCTTTATACACTTTATCTGCATTTTATTTTACATTATTAGTCCTAAATGGTACTCCTTGGATGCGATGTGTGTGTCATTTGAAGTGCATTTACCTGGCAGGGACATTTAAACAACTTCTGCTCGCTTTTGGGTTGGGGGTTGGAGGGTATTTCGCTGGGTCACTCTCGGGATCCATTTCACAATCAGAACATCAGAGGCAAAGAGAAGTCCAAACAAGGCAAGGGACAGAAAGAAAAGAAAACAGGTGGATGACATGGCATTGCTGTCTTTAGTGACACTGAATGTCCATAAAATTCAGCCCAAAATGCTATGATAAGATGGGTGATGGTGCCTAAGATGGAAGAATGGAAAGGAGAAGGTGGCAGGGTGACTATGAATTGCTACACTGCAGATATTTTTTTCAAAGTATCTCTCAATCTTTCACTGTTTCAGATCATTACCGAATGCCATGACATCTCACCGATAACCTGTCAGCAGGGAAGTTTCAAGTTGTACAACCAGTGTTCGCTTTTCAGGGCTCTGGGTGCAGCCCAGGGTTCTTCTCTCACGCGAATGAACTCCTGCCAAACAGTTTCTCCACAGCAATGGCCACATTCTAAAGCAGTTTGTCTGCACTGGGCATGGAACAGCCCAAACAATGCCCATCCACCCATCTAAGCAGGGTGTTTGTTTTTACAAACCCAGACACGGGACAGCTGCAGCCCCACCGCCTTCCACGCTGATCTCCCGGGGTGGGACAAACACGCAGGGCAGGGCAGGGAGGCAGGCAGGGTGACAATCTGCCAGGAGATGGCACGAGAGCATAATCCTGGCTCGGTCACAGGTACGGGGAAACCAACCCACGTGTGAAACCCCCACTGATGTGTCAGCACCCACTTACAGCTGCAGTGTGGTTCAAATCCCCCCCTTCCTGTCGTGTGTTCTCTCCTTCCCAAACACACACACACAACAGAAAAAAAAGCAACAGTGGGGGATTTCTACCCCTCAAAAATAATAATCACAGCACAGCCCTACTAGTAGAGTTAAACAGACATGAATTCCATTCTGTAGAAAGGGACAGGTTCTGAAGGCTTAGCTGGTTTCCTTTTTAATTACTGTGCAACACGGTGAACACAGCAAAAATCTTCTTTTTAACGTGCTAAATGTGCTGGGGGTTATGTTTGCTTTAACTGACTGCAAAGGATGATGCTACATTCGCATTTAATTTAAAAAATAAGTTATTAAAATAGTTTATTCTAGCTCAATGTATATTTGTTGAGTATGTGGATGGTTTCACATCAGAAATAAGATTTTTTTTTTTTTTCCAATTAGTATTGAGCAACAGACACCTGGGAAAGCAAATAAAAAAGGACAGATCAATGTATTTTCAAAGGAGAGCTCGTTAATGCAAAAACATTCGGCCTTGCCACAACCAGATTATTTCTGAACGCTCGCCGTTTCCAAAGGAATCAGTCTCTGTCCTGAAAGCTAAACAGTATGTCACCTTTTTGACAGGAACAAAACAACACGACCCCAGAAATGCAGAACCCTCACACCAAGGATGAGCTCCCTTCCAGCCAGGGGTGGTCTAGGAAACAACTCCTACGGGTAGATGGCATCGTCCCTTCCAGCTGGGAAAGGGCCTCTCTGCCTGTGGGAATGTGGGGTGGGTCAGCCAAGCCAAGCAGAGCATTTGGGAGAAAGAAATCCTAATCTTCAGCTCCTGAGCAGCCCCTACACAGGAATCAGGCAAAGATTTTGGCAGATGCAGAAAAAGAAACGTGGGCATCCAGTTCACTTGAAATTCAAATGAGGGGAAACAGCAAGCTCATTTTTGTGCTTTCAAGGTTAGTCAGCAGCTAAGGAAAGATTTTATTTTTTTTTTTTTAAACTGAAACTTTACATTTAGGTAAAGGAGTGGAGCTTTAATTGGGTTAAGTCGTGCTTTACACACCAAAGCTCTTCGTGGGATCTAACCCTGTGTTCCTGTACTAAATAAAAGTCCTAGGGAACCACATCTTTGTAGCCCCACATCTGATTCATCACTCTTTGGAAGGCTGCAATAAATCTGTCGTGGAACTCTACTAATTGCTAGTAAATCACCAAAGTTGGAAGTGTCACAAGCATATCCAGGAAGACTAAAAGTGAAGAGCCGAACGTTCAAAGAGCTCTGGGGTGAAGTTCTGTCACTTTACAGATGAACCTGTAATCTATGTGAGGATAAATGATGTATAATGATTACGAAATTTGAAATCAAATCTTCACATGGGGACAATTCAATAAGGTTAGGTGATTATAGGACTGTGCAGCAGCATCAATTATGGAGCCAGAAAGAGTCTCACCGTCCCTCAGAGGCCACAAAAACTCTGCACAGCTTTATTCACCAACATCAGAGGGCATCCACTTTCATCAGATAATCTGGGGGTTCTCGTTTGGAAGGGAAAAAAAAAAATTAAAAAAAAACGGAAGGCAAGAGCCCAAAAAATGACTGGCAATGATCCTAACTTATCATCTGAGCTACCATTTGCTCTGCCAATTGATGGGAAATGAAGTGTGATCAATTCTAGTCCACTGTACATCGTTCCCACTGACTGGCCTGCCAAATCTTTGATTGAATAATTAGTTAAGATATCAGTATCTGCCATTTTGCACAATGCTCACCAGACAAAGCCCTAAAGTCTTCAGAAAATGGACAATCACCACGTTATCTGTAACTTCACATTTCCTTCCACGTGTATGACTAAGCCTCAATATTGCCAAAATACGGCATAAAAACGTAACAGAACACAAGAAGTGAAATCCAGGAGCATGAAATCCAGAGGTCAGCGCAACCCCTGAAGTAATACAACATGCATACAGATGAATAATAAGCCATATCAAAAAGGATTAGGTCTGTGCTCCTCATTTACAATAGTTCACTGTAAGCAGCAACCTGTTTTCCATCCTCGCTACCAGGGGGAACGGTGTTAACACAGGTACTGGGTGGTGACTGACAGCACTGCTGACATTTTAATAGCAGCTACTGTTTAAGAGCACTATCACCATCCTGTGGTTCTTAAATAAAGATTTAATCTACTCTTGATGCAGCAGAGCTCTGCAGACCTGGCAATCTGCTGTTAGGGCACATGGAAAGGTGGGGGTTTCTTCACTCCCCTCACCCAGTCCCACACCGGGTGTGTAACAAGCTGTTCCAAAGCCATAAATTAGACAAGGCAAGGCACTGCCTGACATTATACTTTACATTACCAGTCCCAAGCCTGAACTGCTAGCAAACAGGGACACTCCACTCA
The DNA here is from genome assembly GCF_003031625.1 of Empidonax traillii. Taxonomy (NCBI): domain Eukaryota; kingdom Metazoa; phylum Chordata; class Aves; order Passeriformes; family Tyrannidae; genus Empidonax; species Empidonax traillii. Next base: position 43,420 of record NW_020955938.1, read on the forward strand.
CTGTTCTGTCTCAGACATAGATGGTGTTAACTGCAAAGACAAATCAGTTATTCAGTGCAAAAATGATACATGACTTGTAAATTGGGCCCTCTGTAAGTATTTTGGCATTTCTATGTTTAGTTCATCCACATGGACATAGTTCCCAAGTACCCAGATACCACAGATGTATCTAAAGACACCACTTCTCCCCAAACCATCCTGGTGTGGCTGTGGGAGTGCTCTCCACTCTTCCCCTTAATTCTCATCTCTATTCCCCTCTTATCTCCCAACGAAGAACCAAATCAGAAAAGGGAAATGTACAAACTGAAAATGCAAACGCATCATCTAAAATGCAGGAAAGGGCTAATGGCTTACAAGGCAAAAAAAGGGAGAAACCGTGTGAAAGAGAAAATATCCCACTCCACATCAAGGATGACTAATTTCTTTCCACACCAGGCTGCAATAAATCCTGGCCTTTGCCATACAAGAATAGGAAAGTTTTCCCCCAGAGCTGATAAAGACACGTGCTGCTTAGTGCTCACTTTAAGTGTGCCCAAATGGAAGACGTTTCTGGTTTGCCAAGAAACAACCCGGAGAAAGCAGATTTCTGGGCTGGCAGCAGCTTAAAAGCAAAATGCCACAACTTGCTCTTCACAAAAGGCTTCCTTTGCATCAACCCCATCCCAGGTCCCCATTTTTCCATGGGTAGAAAGCACCACAGTGGTGCCACCCTAGCGCTGGCTGAGTGTTGTCTCCATCCCTGAGCTCCACAGGGAGTGTGTGCAGAGCTGGGCTAAGGCTGCAGTTTTTATTTCTGCTGCTGCACTCAGTAGTTTGCAAAACACTTTGAAGTGAATGCTTAAGAGAGGAAATCTGCATTACAGAGGCAGCATGTGTCTCTCAGACAAACCCTTTATTCAAGTTGAGTGCATAACTTTTCACGTCAGGCCCAGCTTTCTTGTTGAGCGGCTCTGTCAGTGGGACCGACACATTAGGGAAGTGACGCAAGTGGGACTGATCACCACCCTGAACTGCCTCAACAGCACCTGCCTACCAAGAACAGGCTCTGCAAGGGCTGTGCAGTGTGTGGAAATGTGAATTATGTACTTACTGATTATTTGCTGATTAGTGCAGTCTGAAGCAACCCAGTTCTGTGGGTCCTGCATGTTGAAATGGCTCTCTCGTGTGATCTGAGTGATGCCTTTTAATCCTGTCTGAGGACCAGTTATCCAACATTACCTTGCAATATTTTATAATGTGTTCATCCCTCCTGAAGAAAAGGCTGGAATGACCAACTTCAAGCCCACAAAACGCTATAGCTGACACACAATCCTCATCAGAAATAACTGTATACTCCCTATGTTACTCGTGGCAATTGGGGACTTAGCAGTAGGTCAGACTCTCTTCTTTTCAAGAAAAAAAAAAACCCACAAACAAAACCCAACCACAAAACAAAATCCACCACAAAAACATTCACCAAAAAAACAAACAAAAAAACCCCTCAAACAAGCAAATCAAAACCCCACAAAAACAAACCAACCCCACAAAAACCAACAAAACCAAACAAAACCCACAAAACCCAAACCAAAACAAACAAAAAAATCCACAAAAAAACACAAAATAAAAAATCCCCAAAACATATCTGTGTTTTTTTTTTACAGGGCTTAGCTCTGTCTGTACATTAATTAAGCACTGTGAGTATCACAGCAGAGAAATGCCTCCTTTCTCCCTGCTAGCAAGACTAGCAGCAGGGGGGATACAAAATATAAAATATTCCACTCTTTCCAGATTAGCCCAAAGCACAAACAAGTACCAGCATTCTCTTTGTTCTTCTCACCCTGAGCAAATGCTACATCAAGTTCGAGAAAGACAGCTGCAACTTGAGCAAACTGGTTCCAGGAATCAATCAATTTATCTCATTCCAGACTTGCCCATTTGTGGAAACAGTAGGCACCAGTGATAATGACAACATGATGGACTGACAAGACATCATTTTCCTCCGAGATTGGAAAATTCTGATTCAGCTTGGCAATAAAATGTAAATTATTTACAGGGTAGAGATTTGGTAGATACCATGCAGTCTACTGCACCTGGGTGTATATAATCCTCACACACCGTAACTGTGCACTATATATGCATTGATAAAATTAATAGAACTGCAAGCAGAATATTTCTATCTTGAGTAATTTTCCACATATGAACCATTCATCTTAATACCATGCCTTTTCTTATCTGATTGTTTCACTAAGTAATGGTAGGCGATTTTTTTATTCAGCTAAAGCTTAGTGAATGAAGGAAGACATGCAGTTGTTTAGCAGGTCAGGTGTAAGTGGATAAAGAAGCCTCAGGACTGCCTAAGACGCCAACATCCTCCAAAATAACATTTATAAAGGGATTTTCCCAAGCAGCAATTTCTATTTAGTAAAGTGGTAAACGCAGTCTTGCAAGATCCGAAAGAACTAAACATTCTCTGCGAAAATTAGCCACACAGCATCACAGGAGGTTCCCCTTCATCCAGTTAAATGTTGCTGTCTTTTAGGGAGGAGATTAAATTTCCCCTTTACAGCTCTGTTTCCAACTGTCTCACGCACTTCAGCAAGCTTTCCAAGGCAGGCTGGCATCCCTCAATTCTCTCTCCAACCCAGGCTGCTTCCTCTGCACCAAGCCTCTCCACTCACTACTTTTCCTGTGTTTTTTATTTTTTCCCTTTCTTCCATGGTTGCTCACTGCCCCATACAGCTTTTTTTTCTAGGCTAAAATCTCTAGGTCACGTATATGCCATTGCAGTGATACAACATCAATGAAGCATCTATGGTAAATTAAGAGCACATCCCAAAATTCATTCTGAAGTACAAAGGGAGAGGATCAAAAATTGAGGGTGTGGATGTGAATTTTAAGATGTTACAGAAATCAGCCGGGCATGCCACAAGTTTAAATTTTTTTTTCTATTTCTTTTGTATTTGCTATCAGCAACAAGGTCACCGAAGACTTCACAAGAACAAACTGCAGCTTATGGACAGTTTAAAAAAATGTGTTTTCTGTACGTATTTACTTGTTAAAAAAATGTTACTATAATAAAGCACATTTCTGTGATTCTGTGAACTTAACAGCACTTCTGGGCAAGCAGACAACCTTCCTCCTAGTGACCACATGAGGCTTTTCCTGACTCAGGCATCACCAACTGAGAAGGATTCATGGCTGCATAGATCTATTTATTCCTCTTACCATACTGCCAATTAAACAAATTTTTCATATATTTCACAATACTGCAGGTTTTTCTTAAATCTCCAGCATAGCGAGTGATAGAATTAGAAGAGAACAAGTTTCTCAGAATGACTGAGATATGACATCCAGGGAATGTGTGAATAATGGTCACATATGCCCACTTCAGACTGCAGTTATCACAACTGAGATGCTGCTGCTTAACTCTTTGCCCAGAAGTTTCTGAGTAGTCCTAATTGGGAAGTGTTGCACCACATTCTCCCTGTTAACCACCAGGGTTTTGGAGATCAGTGCTCTGCCTTCAACTAAGCCCAGCATTTCCTCTGCCTCACATCCTTCTCCCCAAAATCAGACCTGCAGGAAAACCTGAGAACAGATTCACTGGAGCCTCTGTTTGCTTCACTCTTCCCACTTTGGTAAAAGATTTTATCGTGCTGCTTCCCCTCCACCTCTTGTTTCTGGAGAACAGGCCCCTAAAGAGTCACCTGGCACACGTCCTGGTAACAACAGGGTTGTCATTTGGACCATTTCTGTCCCCTCTCCTCTTGCCTTCCTCCTCAGGAAAACCCAGCACCTCTTCACCTCATCCCTGCAGGCAAAATTTCTTCTCACCCTGGGAGAGGGAATGTGTTGTGTTTCAGTCTCTTTAGTCCAGTTCTTGGCACTCACAACTTGGGAGTGACAAGGGGAAAGGGAATTTTTTTTAGACAAATTTCGAGTGAGATTGTAACTGTCTCATTGAAACGCCTGGCAAATCCTTCACGCCAAATGAGAGACACCTCACAAGCTGCCTTAAAAATCGATGCTGAATGAACGAGTTACCTTCTTAGACCTGGCAGGACCGATTTGCATCACAAAGCCACCACTGCCTTCTGGCAACCTGAAGGGAAAAAGCCAAGGTCTGAACAGATACAGATGCAGATGAGAGCCACTTACTTCCAGGCAGATTTCAGCTGTAGAGCTGAACTGTAACTACAGCTCCCTACCCCTTTCCTAGCTACACAAAAAGCTTGTGATCCCTCTCACAGGATGCTTTCAGCTTGTGTTAAGCACTGAGGAAGGCACTAACTCTGCTTCTCTCCAGGCTGGCAAGCTACCTACTGACATGCAACACAGGAGCACGTGTCTATCACACGTGCTACTACTCCCCAAGCATGAGATGCTGTTGTTCTCCAGCCCAAATCCTAAACTGTGATGAACTGTGATCATGAAGAGCTGCTGGAGCACAGATATGCCACGAGTGGACACCGTGGCTTTCATCCACGGAACTTCGCTTTGGCATATGAAAGAAAGAGAATCTTCTAAAAGGCTCTTCCTTGGTGAGCAGTAAATATGTAAATATTGTGATTTATCACCAACAATCCCATTACTACACTGTAACTAACTCCATTTAAAGAACTTTCAACCCCTAAAGGGTTTCAAGCAATTCCCAGTAAATTTCCATGTCTAGATATATCAATAAATTCAGTCTCTTAAGCAGCAAGAATAATCCACCATGGGAATTACCAAGTGTATGCAAATAAATCTGACTAGCAGAAAAATATCAGTTTAAACAGAAAAAGCCGAACACTACTTGTATTTATCAGCATTAAGCAAAGTTTTGCCCATTTTCTTTGTTTTGTACCAGACAAGCTGCAAAAGTGTGATTCCCTCACAGCCAGTAATCCTGCTGAGCTTCACCTTTTACCCTCCTCCCTTCATGAAATCCCTTTCAGCAGATGAGTGTGACAGGTATGCAGCAATATACGCCTGGTGATGAGCACTCTGTGACAGCATTTAGGCTGACCCAGTTTTCAAGGTAGTTCATATATCTTAGTGGGGAAAAAAAAAAAAAAAACCAAAACAACATATCAATGAATAGGATTGGAAGGCTATTATTGTATTATTGTCTCTACTGACCCCTCCCAAAGAGAAAGAGAGACAATCTTACTCTGCATTCAGCCTTTCCCATTCTTAGGCAATTTTCATTCTAGGGGCACGTTATTGTTACAGCAAAACAAGTATATTATGGAGGAAATAAGCAGACTTTGCAGAGAGATCAGCTATACTGTTAAAAAGTGCTTTTTACTAGGCAAGTTGCATCACCCCTGCATAATCATGCCAAATTCTACCAGATTTACATTACAAATGCTTCTGCATTACATCTCTTCTAAAACAACAGTGCCTGGCTGGCTGTATCATATCTTTTCTCCTCTCTCAGCATCTCCTTGGCTCCTTAGCACAGGTCCGGGGTCTGACGTCCTCCCATCGCCATCACCATCAGTAGCACTCAAAAATTTATTCCCATTAGTCACATCCTAAACAAGGCAACAATCCCCACTGCCATTTTAATAAGGCATTCCCCTCAAGAGCTCTAAAACTTCCTATTTCTTCAGCCTTTCTTTGTGGCAACAACTACAGCTGGTCCTCCCACTGACCAACCACAGAACCAGTAATGCTTTGAAAGCTTCCTTTATTCACTCCTCTGCTTAGTTGTCACGTTGGAACAGCCTTACTTCACTATTATTAAAGAGGAATTTCATCTCACTATTTGAAGTTCTGCTTAAGTGTTTTTTACAAGTAAGAATAATGGTAGTTTATTGCTTTTGAGTCAAGTATTCTCCAGTCAAAAACAGAAAAGCAAATGTAAAATCCCTCCTCCCTCCCTTCCACATCAGATTTGTTTAATAAAAGGCCATTTTGTTTTTATCTCATATATCCCTTAGAGCCTTGGTATTTGGATCTGAGGTGCTTTTCTCTTTCTTATGTCACAGAGAGTAATTAGGATTCTGCACTCTCTGCCAGTTGGCCACTTGGTTGATGAGGAGTAAGGCAGAAAATTAATTCAAAGTTCAATACTCCTTTCCATTACTTAATGCAAAAATAAGCCAGAGAAAATCTAATGTGAATAATGAGGAGAGATGGTGAACAGAGACTGTACAACACGCTTTTCTGATGGCTCCAGAAGCCAGTTCCATGCCCTGAGGACTTCCATGAGCTCCATGTAAAACGGTCACTGGAAAACAGGCAGAAAGAGCAGTGGTTTAATCAAGCTCTTCCCAGCATTTGGGACACTTGCTCAGCTCTGTGCCCAGAGGCACAGCTCCGAGGGGAAGCACAAAGCAGTCTGACCCCCACACTGGATCACAGTTTAAAGATGGGGGTTGTATCCTCAGGGAAAGAACTGCGCGTCACTTCTGACCAGGGAAGAAGGCAGGGGTTGGCTCCTGCCCCGTGGATATGCATTTGAACCACCAGGCTACTCTCCATGGCAAAACCTCCTTGTTAATTTAACTGAGGACTAGGTGGGTTTTTTTGCCAGGGTGACCTTGATCTCTGATTTTTGAGGAAAGGGCAGAGAAACTTCTTTCAGGACCAGCATTTGTGACAGCATGAAGGAAGGTGTTTCCTCAGAGCTATAAATAAGCATAAAGATAGGTATTGAAGACAGTCCCTCACTCGTTGTTTTCTACTATCTCTTGGTTTGTATTTAAGTTTTTGTTTGGTTTTTTCCCCTCATATGACTATATTCTGTCTTAAACCTATGTTAACGTAGATTTGACCTTTTATGTCCATACACAATTATACCTCCAGGGCTTAAACTATCAATGGAAATACTTAGGATCTTCAAGTATATTATTGTGTTTTACACATCTGATTTGCAGACATTTCTGAATGTAACATAAACCCTTGATTTAAGAGGAGATGTTTGGTATTTCCTGCAATACAAGTCCGGAGCAAAGCATGCCTGTGGTCATGTAACATGTTTTTTGTGTTCCTTTCATGCACCTTTACCTCCATCAATAATTTTCTAGTATCAAGTAAATCCCAAGGTGTATCTCCTGTAAGAATATGAAACACTGTGTTCCCTCCACATTTACAGGGAAGCACAAATTACTGCTCCTTTTTTTTTTTCTTGAGGACAGATTTCAACGTGTTCTCGACAGAGAACTGCCCACCTTATTGATTCAAACAACATCTGAGAGGCATCCAAACTGCAGCAATAGTTTAGCTGCTAACATGAATCACAAACTCTTTTTCAGCACATGTGAACTGGGATCTCACCGCCCTAAACACTGATACATAAATACAGTTATTTGACATAACGTAATTTCAGAGCAAAATCACATCAGTGCATTGACTTAACACCAGGTTCTGTATGACAGTCTCATATTCTTGGCTGATTACCGAGAAAGTGCAGCCTAAACAGCCCTGTGCAAGTGAAAAATATCTAACCTATAGAAAATAAGATTAATAACCTTATTGGACAGATGCACTCTGAGATTTTAATTCTGCTTCAATTCCTGTTTAGCAGAAGTTCATTAAACTCCTACATCATGAGTCTGACCTAGAAAAGTAAATAAGTACTCTGTTATTCCCCTTAGAGCCTTGAGTTACTAATAAGGAATTATAAATCTCCAGTCACTTTGTCAAGCAGCCAAATACATCCCAAGTGAAACACAACTGCAAAGTTCATAAAAATGAGACTGACTGAAATGCAAGACTGAAAATGTGATTTTGCTTTACAGACCATGAATTGACACCCACACTGTTTCTGCTTTCGTGAACTACAAATATGGACAATTAGGAAAGCGGCAAACACAACCAACTTCACCCACCTAAGTTAAGTCTTTCACTGGCCCTTGTTTGTCTCCTCCTTGAAAACATCAAGCTACTGCACTTATGTAGCACTACTCATCACAGATGTTTAAGTTTCTTATGGAGACAGACAGGTAGTTTAGATGGGGAAAGATTAAAAGGGGCAAATAATCATAAAACATTCCCACGTGCCCCAGGTAGTGGGACCAGAGTTCCCTGATCACCTTCCAGCTCTAAAACCCACAGAGTACCATGGGCATTGCTCCAACAACGTGATAAGCAGACACATTACTGGAAATTTATGAATTACCACTTTGAAGATGCTTTCCTCTATGCATAAGGGTGAAAGTTGGGCTCTGCTCGAAAACCTGGCTCACTGCTAAAAGTCCTCTTGGCTTCAGCAGGTCTAGGACTCTCCATTCCTTTCTTAATGTTTCTTGAAAGTCTGCTTTGGATTTGTTGATTCATTTGTTGGATGACCTCAGTTATACTATCCAGGCTACGTTAAATATAGTAGCTTGAATTGTCATTACCTACAGCAATTAAGCCTATAATTAGATCCCCTTCAGTGTCTTCTTGACTTGCAAATGCATCCCTATGACCTTCCCCGATGCTGTTTTACATTTGACCCTGGAATTTCCCTGGTTGCTCTCCTAATACAACAGTTCCAAGGTCCTCTGGGAATCAATGTGGCCAAAAAGCTGGTTTTAATAACGTAATGAGAATTACTTCTGATCACATTTCCCCTCTCTAACTACAAAACACCTAAGAGGTTCATTTACAAATGCTCCTGCTGCAGGAATGTGGCTGTGTTAGTAACACTGGGAAGCTCAACCCTTCGCCTTGCAAGGCTCACACCCCCTCTCTGCCACGAGGAAACCCTGCCAAGGAGGCCATAAAAAAAAACCCTACAGGCCTGGGTGCTCCCAGAGGTGCAGATGGCACGGCTTGTTCACAACAGCCCTGCTCTGGCCACGACCAAACCTTCCCAAAGTCAACCACTGCCCATTTGGCTGCCGCCTTCCCAGGGCAGAATGGTCTGTACTGTGCATACCCTGCACTGCAAAGCAGTTTGGGACGCTGTGGTATGAAAATAATTCAAGTTATAACGTGGTTTCACAGTTTGAATTACACCTGATGTATTTGTCATGCTGATTTTTAATTCTCTACCCAACTCTAAAGCTGAGGTGGCACCATTAATTACATAGCTGGAACACTCTACCTGTATAAAAATGTGAATGAAATTGCTAAATTAAGATTGCCTCCAAGAAACTGTTGCTTAGTCTCATTAGCAATATAAAAGTGCAGTAATTGAAATGCATGCAAGAAGCTGTTTATTCGACTGGCCAAGAAACCTGACAGTTGCTAAAGGCAATCTTAATCTACACAAAAGAGAGGGTTAATTAAAGATATGCAAAATAATTCATTTTCTTGTGTTTCAAGCTGGGAAGTACCTCGTGTCCCATTCAAGCAGGTGATGAGAAGACAATGGATCCTCTGGAAGATCACAATGAGATGTGAAATACATTGTACAGAAGGTGCTGCACGTGCTGAAATACAATGTACTCGGAAAACGGAAATTAAAATCTTGTGCACTTGGCCCAATTTGCATGTATTTTAGCATCCCACCGGGAAAATAAACATGTTTTGTAACTACTGACACCTTCACATCAAATTCAGAGACCAAGTCACTGAGGGGGTTTTCCAGCCTCACACAGTGTTGAGAAGGCAGCATGTCACAGTCTCTCCAGCTCTGGCTGAAAAAAAGACAGACATGGCTTTGGGGCAGTGGGAGAGACAATGTTTTACTGTTATGTGGCTAAACCCAGTTAAAATTCCACCAATTAGTCTGTAAACTGAAGAGCAGTGTTAGCAACCGGGCAGTGTGTGCCTCCACTTCAGGCAATTTAATATCTCCGATCTCTTATTTTCCTTTTTTCTCCATTCCATAAAATGCCAATAAATCCTCCTTTTCTTTAATCTAAGCTTAATTGGGTTTTTGGGCTGTTATCTGGGGAAATTACTTTTTCGAATTCCTGAGGGAAACAGAACTGTCCCCCCCCCCAGGAGAGCTGAGCACAACAGGCTGGTCAAGGTCAGGGGGAAAAAAAACTGTTATCTGCTTTCAAGGAACTGCCTCAGAGGGGTCAGCCACGTCATTAGCAACAGAGAAAGGGCTAAATGACTTGGGGATACAATGCACCACCAGGGACTTCAATACATGTAAGAGACTACTGGTACTGAGAGGTTGGACTATGCACAAACACGCTGCAATAAGGTGGATATCTTAAAAAAAAAAATATATCACAAGCGGTGTGTTCACTGAAATACAGTGCACATGCACGAGTCATATCGTTTTAATTATAAAGCACAATTAAAGTGTGCAATTGTCTTGGTGTGGATGGAGACCTGGAGGTACGATGGTGTTTGTTCCACGGTAAGTTGGTCTTAGAAAACAAGAATAAAAGGCATTTCTGGGATAAGGCATCTTGACACTACACATCTGTGCCCGTGGCAGAAGACAACTATTTCCATTAGGAATGTGAATATAATGGAATGAAAAGTGCCCGTAGACCAGTCTCAACAAAAGAGGGCACATTTTTAACAGAAATGGGGGAAATGGGGGTCTGATAAAAACTGCATTAAAAAGAAGCAGTTCTCTTTTGTTTGTATATCCAAGGTATGATATTTTCAACACAAAGGGAACGCTGTGTCTCACTGATGCCCTCCCCAGGGTTTGCACATCCAGAGTTAACACTAACAGTTCTCCACAATGTGTAATATGGCAAACAGAAACGGGACCACCACCGTGAGGTGCCTTCAATGGAGTTATCACTTTGCAAGACTGCGTCTTCTTTTTATTCTTTTTGCTGCTTTTTTGCTGCTCGGAATATTTACTCAGAGCATTCTGTGTCCCAAATATTCCCATTTTCAGAATACAGTTTAATGTATAGACAGAGCAGCAAACTGTCTGCTTCCTGACAGGGCTGATAAGCACCAGGATGTTCACAACACAAAGCTGTCTGAGGAGCAAAGCAGCAGACCTCTGCAGGACAGCTGCCCAGACAGGAGTATCTGCTGGCAAATCAGAAATGACTCACACTGACAGAACCATCCTACCTGCTATGCAGACACCAAATCAACTCAGGAGTGCAACCAAAGATGTTTTTATTGTGGAAACACTGCATCTTCCACTACTGGGTGTAGATGTAGATACAGTCCAGATATATTCCAGACACCAACCTCTCAGAAACATTTTGCTGTGGCACCAACAACTACAACTACATGCAGTTCTTCTCCTCTGAGCTGAAAGGGAGCTCCCCAAGAGTCTGTGATGTGCTGGGATGAACACACACACTGTCTGACTCTGCTTGGACCTCTTCATCAACCCCATAGGGCATGAAATTATGTTAATGAGTTTGTGCTGCCCCTAGCACTGGGCATCTCCAGCTGCATTCTGAGGCAATGCCTCCTGCAAGCCTAAACTGCCCCCACGATCTACTAAACCACTGTCCGGTATCAAGTTGCCTTCTTGGGACAATTGTACAAGTAATTCACGAAAAGATCTCCACATCCATAATTCTGCTGTGGCTACTTTGTGAGAGGGCTGGGGAGGAAATAAATAGCCCTGCAACAAACTGCTTTATGAATTATTCTGATGCAAATTCACACTCTAAGGCATTCCTCTTGTGCTAGAAGGAAGGAATATAAACAACTGAGAATATATTTCTGCATTTGGATTTACAGGGGCCATTATAAGAAAGTGATTAGCTGTAAAAAACCTCCATGCAAATACCAGTTTAAAGAATTAGGTGAGAATCACAGTAGTGATGGACAGCTAAAGCAATACGTTCACATAACACCAGTCACAGTCAAAAGATGTTAATTTCCATTATTCCTATTGAACGTTATGGATTTTAAAATATTTTGGCCTAGATCTTTAAAACAGATAGACACTTAAATCTGTTTGAAATGAATGCAAATTTTCATCAAACTACTTTTGAAGAACTGGCCCTCTGGATTTCTCAGGGTATTATCCTCACAGTTAATGTATTCACACAAGGAAAGAAATTGGCTTAGTCACAGAGTCTGTATCAGCTGAGATTTGCAGCACTCTCCTCACTGAAGAAAATAATCATCTCACATTAAAATTTTGCACATTTTCAAACTGTTTCAACCACCAACACTGTTCTGTGCAGCCTGACCCCTTCCCACGGCGACGGCCAATATGCTGCTATCGCTGTAAAATCAGGGCTCTACATCCATGAAAGAACGAGTTAGATTAAACAACCAGGAGCTGATCCCACCACGCTATCCTGTGTGCCAGAGAGGTCCTGTCACAAAGGAAAGGCTGAGCAGGAAGGTCCCTGCACTGAGCAGTCCACAGCAACAGCAGCTTCAGATCTAATGATCCGAAATCAGGCATCAGATAAAGGACAGACGGGTCAAATAGTACCTATGCTATTTACAGGTGCCAACAAAACATTTAGATGGCACTGCCCATCGCTCCTTGGTACAATAATTCTGTGATGGCATGCCTAGACCAAGCAACACTAACCAAGTGACATCATTTACAAACTTTACCAGTCTAAGGCACGTCAGGATGGGACACCAGGCTGTGATCTTTCTCCCATATGTATAATTCTGAGGAGTTTTACAAAATACCAAATCATAAACTTAGTGTAATTATTTCATAATAAGAGATGAGATCTTTCCAGTTAAGAGCCCTAAATATGAGGTAAGTTTAACACAAGAAGTATTCCACTAGTATCAATTTATGGCAGCTTTTGTCCATCCAACCACCATAAGAGTTAATTGCAGACAACCCTCCTTTAACTTCTAAAACCAACTTGAGACCAGTCTTTCAAAAAAGTCACTATGAAATTCACTTTGGAGAATCTCTTTCTTTTTTCATCTCTTCCTACCGCAGTTTTAAATTAACAAGTTGAATAAAGCAAGCAACACTCTAATAGCCAGAACCAATCTTGACCCTCATTTTATCTTAGCTGGGGATAATTACTTGATACTAATGTAGAGTGTTACAAGTTATTCCCGAATTTCCCTGAATTATTATTAGACAGATTTTGGCTGAAATCACTCACTGTGTAACACTTACACAGCTCTACATCAGTTTATTTTGTAACATCCTTGCCCACCTGCAGATGAAAGTCACAAACCTTGACCGTAATTTCAAGCAAATCCACAGACTTCAGGACCAATCCCATAATCTGATACAAGCGAGTAATCACATCAGCGGGTTTGTACAAATCCTTCTCCAATAGAAAGGCTCGTACTTGGTCTCCCTGAACCAAGTCACATGCGTTTATTACAGGCCCGATGCACGGAACAGAATATTCCAAATAGGGTATGGTACGTGTCACACATCAGCTACGGAGCAAGCAGTCACTGCTTTTTGTGGGGGTGTGTCACGAGCTGTCAGTAGAGTTTGTCAAGCAATACCCTGAAATTCTCAGTGGATGACTGGCTGATTTTACGGAGTCTAGACAGAGAGTTTGAAAATTAACACGCATAAATTTGAATCAATCATCGTTGTGCGTTCAGCAGTCACCGCCACTACTGATATCCATGGAAAAATGACCAGATTACTGTCTGGAATATCAATAAGAAACCCCACAACAGAACAGTCAACAAAGAGTGGAGTATCTACACAATCACAACGCTGCCAGGTCCGGCAGGATGTGTGCTCTCTGTAAATGAGGTGACCCTGCCCTTAGCAGCTATTATAGCATTAAGTGTTGGTCACTCACCAGGGAAAACCTTCCAGGTTCAGCCTTATAAACAGCACAGTGTTAATGTGTCACGTGAGCAAAGACCGGCCAGGTCTCCACTAATCAGTTCTGAGAGTGCCAGAGGCTCACTGATTGTTTCATCAACTCAGGTTTATTCCAAGTATAGCTCATCAGATTACAAGTCTGACAGACGCTGAAGTGCCTCGCAGTGTCGCACAGCTGATGAGCGCAGTGTCACAACAGCGACCGAAACGAGGCTGAACCTTTCTTTCAAAACTTCTTCTGCTAAATGTAAAGCAGGCTCCTTCAGAACATACTTTAAAAATTAACTGTGATCATGCTAAAGTTCTTTAATGTTCGAATGACACTGAAATGCATACTCCAAAACAATCCTACCCTCACCGTGTGCCTGCAGTGATGCTTCTACACACACTGGAGTAACATCAAAAATATGGCCTTTTGTACCAATGAATCAGAACCAAATACAAGGGCACAAGCTAGTGGGGTCTGAGAAAGCAACAGGCACCCAACCATTAACTGAACAATGTACCTGATGCATGAGGTAATCCCCACAGCAGATGTTTCACAGGCATCAGATACAGTGCCTTGATATCAGTGCTATAAAGAGATATTTCAGCCTTCCTCTGCAGCCTAGTAAGTAGTTAATAATATCATCTAGTATATTTTTAAACACTGTAGAAGATTTTATTCTGTCTAACACACCCATCCAGCCTAACCAGGAGTGACACACACAGGCATACATCCTCACCCTTGTATTGAGAACCTCATTTCTACTCGCAGACAAATCACTCTGGATTACAGTTTCCAACCTTCAAAACATTTTGCAATAATGTAGGAACCTTCCACTGGAGAGGCACATATAACAGCTGCAGGTAATTCAGCTGCTTATTTAATCCTGTGATGCTTCAACTTTCTTCTTTATTACACAGTTACTTTATTTAAATTATCCATATAACTGTACCAATATAAGATAAACAGTACCTACAACGCCTCGAGCACTTACAAAAACTTCTCAGAGTTCAGACACAACACAACATCTGACTGGTATTTTATGCTTTACCTTGCAACTTCTTGCCTTTCCTACTGTCTTTCATCTTAATCCTCACATCCTTTAGGCCTGGCAATTGATTTATTTATTACACGTTTGCAGAGCTCCCCACACATTGAGGTTTGGTTCCCTACCTGTGCCTTAAAATAATTTTTTTTTTTTTGAAGGATAGTTAAATTCTGCAGCTGAGAGGAGGGGGCCTCAACATCAGTCACTGAACAGTCTCTCAGCATCATCTCAGTCAGGGCTCACATGCTGCTCCATCCCACATGTGAGGTATCCTTAAATATTCAGAGACCCAGCACACTGATGCTTCTAAAATTGCAGCGCCACGTTTTATCTGACTAAACATCATGATCTCCCCCCAAAAGGGTCTGTGAAGCACGAGAAAGCCAAAGTCAGTTAGGCATTAAATAGGTATTAAAATCGACTTTGAAGTCCCCTTTTCCTAAAATAATCTATACTGAACAAAAAAAAAAAAAAAAACCAACTGAATAAAATCTTCATCCTAGTAAATAATTCATGATAAACACGATCTTTGGATTTTGAGCACATAATTAAATGCTGTCATAATTAAACATTTATCAAGTTGAAAACATGGTACACTTGAAAATAACCCAATTTGCTAGTACAGAGAAATGTGACTTGCTCTGATTATCCACTGAACCCCTGACATCCTGTACCACACAGCACTAACGCTGGAGCTCAAATCAGTGCATCAGATGCCCCTTCATGACAGAACATTACACTATAAACTAAGTTTGGGGGTTCCAGTTTTATTTTCATTTAAGAATTCGAAATTGTACAGTAAAGGCACTAACTGAGAGGCAAAGAGAAACTGCTTACAAACAGCTAGATGAGTCCTGGCCTGAAAAATGTACAGATAGAGGTCAACATTTCAGTTACTTATATTTGACATACATACAGTTTTCCGTTTATATACAGTTTGCCAGATATCAAAATATGTTAATAATAAAACATAAAAAAATCTGATTTTGAAATAACTAAAATGAAAAAAACCCCTTAATATTTATTTTTTTCAAATGCTTTTGTTTTCTGGTAGGCAGTCCCTAAAAGAAGCCAGATGCACTGATATCAAAGTCTCTAAGGCTGATCCCTTTCTATACAGCATAGTATGGGAGAATGATGAAAGAAATTCATCCTCTCAGTATTATTATAACATGGCTCACAGAGCAAAATATAAAGTATATGAACCATATATTGCAGCTGTTTCAGATCCATTCCATTCACTTAACAACAAATGAGGAAACACTCCTACCACGCAAGTTATTTGACATTAAATCAATAATTAAAATAAATTTCATTTCAGCTGGGATTCTGTTTTATCTTAGAGCAAAATAAGTAAATAGATCCTATTTGTTTTCATATTTACGCTTCCTTTGATCTTCAAAACACAGGGAAATCTACTGCATATTAAAGTGATTTTGTATACTCAATGCCATTAATTTCTCCACAAACCACAGCCTCGTATTAGGACGACATATAGCAACGCTCAGAAGGATTACCCTTCTCCCACAGAGTTATTTATGAATGCCCATGAAAAAATGCCAAAGTGCTGGCTATTCATCTACCCAATAAATAGCTAAAATAACATTTGTTATATCCTGGAACATTCCTGACACTCAGCGCCATCGGGATTTTAGAAGGAGAGTTTTGTTCTCCATGCAATCACCTACAAATGTTTACAGATGTCAGAATGTATCTCCAGCTGTATTCACAAACAAGCTACCCATAAAAACACCTGATACACAAACAAATGAATATTCACAGCTGCAAATAACTGACCAGGCCATACAGGATAGCTTTTATTTAGTAACTAACATGAAGATTTGGGCACTAGCATCACATTTAACTTTGCTGTTATTACAGTGTAGTTCAGGGAGGTAAATTACCATAAATCTCTTTAAGGCTTAAATTTAAACCACCCTTTTTTAAGGATTAAAACTCTCTACGACAAAAGAAACGCACCTGCAGAAACGCAATTTAAAGATAGACCTGCGTAATTAAATAGGACGAGAGAAAAATCTGCCCAGCTCCAGGCTGGATGCCTGACTGGATTTACTCCAAGGAGGCAAGGCTGCTTCGAGAGCTCAGAGTATCGGGAAATTTGAGAGTGGTTGTGGAGGAGCTCCAGTCCCAAATCTCCATCTGTTTCTGAGCAGGAAATCTGTCCTCAGTAGCTGGACTACGGACGTGATGTCGAGCATTAGCCAGAGTTCCGGGGCTCAAACCTAATTCCTGCTGAAGACATGGAAGTCTTAGGAGGAATCAAGCTGAGGTATTGATCCTTATTATATGTAATAGGCAAAACAAGCATCATAAGCCCTGATTAGTGCCATAAGCCTCCAAGATGTATTTAGAACAAAAATACAAACTGAAGTCTGGGAAAACTGAGAGGCAAAGGTATAACAAAACATGAAGCGGGATTACCTAAGGAAGCAGGAAGTAGGAAGTAGAAAGAAAAGAAGAAGAAAGGGGCTAAAGGCAAGAAAATGCAAAACGTCATGAGGAGCATGACACTACAATATGAAAGAAGAAAACTACACTTATGGGTTCGATAAATGGTTAGATCTCCCTTAGATTCACCATCCCTGGAGGTTTTTAAAAAGAGATTGGATGTGGCCCTTAGTGCCATGATATAGTAATTGGAGTTGGATCAGGGGTTGGACTTGATGATCTTGGAGGTCTTTTCCAACCCAATCTATTCTATGATTCTATGATCTCAAAGAGAGTACTAGAAAATGTAACAGATACTGACATGAGATAATTTGTAAAGAAAATTTCTTCAGTAAGGGGGGACACATCTCACGGTCCTTCCAGCGTGCCTCTTCAGAGAGGAGCAGAAAAAACAAACTCAGCTTTTTTCTCCTGACTTTCAAAAGCTGGGTCAGAAAGGAAGGTGATGAAAAGCTCGCTCCATCCACCATCCAAGCAGACAGGACAGTGTGAGGAGCTCATGGGAGAGAAAGAGCCCGAGGGAGGGGGCTGGAGCACGAACCCCCCAGCCTCCCACGGGACAATTCCAGGGGGAAGTGCAGGCACAGCACCCGGAGGGATGGTAAGAACAGAGCGCCGTGGTTTTCAGCCTATAGATACAGGGAGGAGAATTTCAATCCCCAATCTTCTACAACACAAAACCAGCAGCGGGTAAATGAGCTATTAGAGGTAATGAAACTACACTTGCTGATTAAAAAGTGCTTGGATTATACTCCATTCCCCAGGTCTGGGCATAAAAAAGGACCCTGTACTGCACTTCTATACAAAGAGTTAACATACCAAGAATTAAGTTAATAAAAGGGCACATAAAAAACATGGAAAAGGACTTTCCTCACACCCAGAGTGAGAGACCTAAATTCCAGAGGAAAGCACGTGAACTCTGTTATTTCCAGCCACATGTAGACAGTAGGAATAATCTGACCAATATTGCAAAAGTGTTCAAAAGACTGAATGATACTAGATCGTGTTCTGAGCAGTTGGAGTTACACTGAAATCTCGAAAATAATTGAAAAAATAATTTTGTTCCAAAAGGAAGAAAAGCTACAAAGCCTCGAAACGTTTTCTGGTTTCAAAAAGCCAGAGGTTATGCTAATGGATGTATAGGATGGGAGACAGGTGTTTAATCAATTCACTTACCAGCCATGAGTAGATGGTATATGAACAAGTCAGGTTTCTAATTCAAGAACCCCTTTGCTACAGCATTAAGATTCATGACACGAGTTCCTCCATATTTCAGTTTTTCTCATATTCCAGGAACCAAAATAGTTTTCAGTGTGCAAGTTGCAATAATATATTATATGATCTCATAATGTATGTATATATGGACTTGGCAGTGCTGGGTTAACAGTGGGACTTGCTGATGATCTTAGAGGGCTTTTCCAACCTAAATTATTCTACAGTTCTATTATTCTGCATGTATCTCTCCAGTGTAAATGCATTCTACCATAGGTATCAGTCCATCACAGCTCAAGCTAGAGCAACTCAGTCCTTTAGCTCCTATCATAGAGCCCTCTGCTTTTAAATCTGCAAGTTTACAGTACAAGCTCTGATGTCTGTCACATGCATTACTAAATAAAATACTGACACAACTATTAGAACAGCTTAACAGCTGAATTTATGCACATATGCTAGCAGGACTGTGGTTTTCAATTCTACAGAACTGGAAGTTCTTGGGAAAACGAAGCAGAAGGAAATGAACCTCCCAGCTTGCTTGTCCCAGAGTAAACAGTGATTTCCTTCTCCTCAATAACAACAGAATCACAGAATACATTTCAGCATTTATTACTTAAGATGCCCCCCCAGAAGTCAGTGATGAATTTGGTATTGACTCCACTACATCAGAAATCCAGTGCGAGGCATTTTCATTTAATAAATTCTAACAGAGCGCAGGATCAAAGTTCTGTCCACATAATTGGAATCCCTAACGTTGTGTTCACCACATCTGGCTGCCTGACACTTGGGATGAGAACCAAGATAACCCTAAGGAAGTACCAACCATTAACATTCCAGAAGACCCAGCTGCTGCTCAAGGATGCACTACTGCAGGATGGGGTCGAGGATAACCTGGAAAAACACTGAATTTCAGAGAATCCCCTCAAAGGAGGTGGAGAAAGGGGCCAGAATATTGGTAATAAACCCTCAGCAGCTCTAAATAACCAAACCATTATAATAAGTGAGCACAGTGAATAGTCACATATCCATTTCTCATTGATTTCAGTGGGGTTCAATGTACTATGTCTGATAAATTATACTGGGCAGTTAATAAAACACATACATGAATCACATGAATATTAATGGGTATTTCTCTTTTTTTAAACTCATAGCGCTATAAATAGTACTTCGTATTTTATATGGATTTTATATGTAATATATTTTACATGTAATATATTATGTCCCATTAGAATCAATGAGGAGTGAAAATACAATTACTGAAAATAATTTGTATTAAGATAAATATGATTGACCCTTTAGCCTTTTTTCCACGTTTTCAACAAAACAGGCTGATAAACAAATTTAAGATGGCATTTACATTTAAGAGCAGCACAAGGGAATAAGGGACTTGTGGCATTCAAAAGCACAGGATGGACCCACGAATGAGAAGAAAATTGCTCAGGTGAATGATAAATACACGCAGAGTTCATCTGACATTTGTTTTCTTATCACTTGCTTCTTCTTCCTCCCTTATCAAACTTAATTTTCTATCTAAATCAAACACCGAATCCATCATCAATTTCCTTGCAAAAAACTGGAATTTAGATTCTATAGCATACGCTTAATCTTCTGGAAAACAGCATTAACACAGGCACAGGCAATTATGTCAAATAAATGGAGTTAACAGACTTTTGCAAAAACCAAATAGATGAACTCATCGGTCAGATTTAAATGCTCGAACAAAACCATAATGCTATTTACTAAACACCTTTATGAAGAGCTGACAGATTCTGTAAGCTGCCAAAGAGCAGCAACACACACCTTATGAGAATAATCATAAACACCTTGGCTAAAAACAAAGACAGTTGCCAGCTCCCTCTCATTGAGGCTGAGAAGATAAACAAAGAATATTGACAGAAAGGCAAATCACAAACAGCGAAAGATATCAACATGCCCTTTTGTAGTTTTATCACAATCATATTAATGCAAACACCGTTTTCAAAGACTCTTCCCTTGTCTTTCAGAACACTAATGCTGAACTAATATAAGTGTATTGTAACCTCAAAAGAAACATTTTCCTTCCAATTTTTACAAACTTAATCATGCCTCTTTTACTTTCTGCTTTTTTTAAAGCACCCAAGTGCTATGGGGTGTTTTTTATCAAACTAATGAGATTAGACACTTACATTATCACTATCTACTGGTAAGAGAGAAAATGTGTCTCACTGGGCTTTAGAGGAGAGGCTTTCATGTATTATATATCTTAATGGTATATTTCATTTGAATGCACAGCAGCAGACTGCACTGAGGTGAGAAAATAACACACAGGTAAAAGAACTTTTAAAAAAAAAAAAAATCATACTGAGATGATATATCAAGTAAAATCGGCATTTTTGAGAGTACCGGTCTTCCAACACAGGATTTAACCTTTACTGGAAGAAGACCAAGCAGCTGACTTTGGAACAAATGTTCTCCACTTTAGCACTGCTGCCTGAAAATAATTTGAGGTAAACACAGCTACAACATAACTAAAAGCTGATTTATATTGTCATCATTGGGCTTCAAAGCACAAACCATTTCTTTTTTTCAAACCAAATCCACCATGCACCACAATTTCACTACAGGTGAATTACAGATCCCATCTGTATCCCAACCTATCTATACCCTCACTTTTACTGCAAGTAAGAAGATGGACCATTCTGAAACACAAACCTGCACTGGCATTTCACTGAGCCATTTCAAAAGCTGGATGAATCTTTCCAAATGCTTTATCCAGGTGAAAATCTGGTGTACCCTCACTCATATCTTCAACAGTGGGGATTTCACATCTGTCACAGGATTACAGAGCAAAGAATGCCTGCTACTGTTGCAGTTAAATATGCTACACCAGGTAAAATAAAAATTAACAGCCCTGGATCGTTCCACAAGAAAAGAACGTGGCAATTGCATGCAAAATACAGACCCTTGGTTGTGATGCCCTGTGTTTTCCAAGGATGATGATGCTTCACCTGGATTCAGCACCTAACAGTCGAGCTATGCAACCCTGTAGGACACATGCTTAACTCAAAAGTGAAAACACCCGTGGTGGGTTGACCCTGGCTGGACACCGGGTGCCCACCAAAGCTGCTCCATCACTCCCCTCCTCAGGTGGACAGGAGAGAGAAAATAAGGCTCAAGATAAGCTCAGATGAGAGATCAATCACCAATTACCCTCTTGGACAAACCAGACTCAACTTGGGGAAATCAGCTGATCAAGAAGGCTTCCCACAGGGTCACAGTCTCCTTCCTGATCAGCTGCCAGGATCCTCCTGGAATCCTCAAGCAAACAACCCAGGCTGCCTTTCAGTCTCAGGAGCACCCCTGTGAATCACTTGGAACCCATGGGCTGCCTGGCTTATAGTGAAATTATCACCTGGAATTTCATCTTTAAAATGAGAGCCATAACACCGATCCATTTGTTACCCTAAGGGCTCAAAGCACTTTGGAAAAAGCTATGGAAGTGCTAGGAAGGTACATGATGGCAGAAGAAAATCAACAGAATGGGAGCGTCTCCTTGCCCTGTGCTTGAAAGCACCTGGCACCTCAGAGCCAGGAAGGCTTCAAGGAATAAGGTTAACAAAAATAAACACCTTATTCTGTAACTGTGTCCTGTTTGCTTTGCTCTCAGAGCCAACTAGTCCATTGCCAGGAATAACAGCAAGGTCTGTTTGTAGCAGTTTACTTCTCGTATGGCCTTGAATAAACAATTTCTCACACACTGTCAATGCTATCTTTGTTTCTATATTAAGAAAGCAAATGAACCAACAAACATCACTCACTACAGCCAAATTATAATTCGCCTTTTTTAAGTGCTGCTTTCAATACAAAGCATTAGGTAAGCACCATTTCAGAGGAGGTGTCCTAGAAGAATATGTCCACAGTGTTTAGAGAAATGCTTAACACAAAAAAATGCTCTCCTTGGGGCTCTTGTGGTCAGGTGATGGTGCTGATGGCATTTGTTTTATATATAATCTTCACTATTTCTCAACAGCCTCTGTAGGAAGGAGAGTTCAGTGCTTGAAAGTGGGAGCTAGAGCAAAGCTTAGGAGACACATACCTTTAATCCCCACCTAAAACACACTGTTAATGCCTTGACCAAGTTATCAACAATATTCCCCAGTGACAGAAAGGCTGTAACTCCTCAGGATGTGCTGCCTGAGTCTTCTTGGCAGGGGCACATCGAGATAGAGAGGGACACACTTGAAATGCTGGGGGTTTGAATCTAAAGATTTCAAACCAGGACTAGTCAGCCTGATTCTATTTTACACTAAGGGCATTTCATACTTTTAAAATATTATATAGGGGTGTTCAAGTGGGCAGAGACTGTTGAGTGTCCAAGAATGACTTCACTCCAACCTTTCCCTCAGCCATTAGCACAGACTGCTGCAAACAGCACAGAGCTGAGCTACTCTGTTTAACCATAGCAAAGGATAACACCAAAGGCAGAGAATAAATTTAGAGATGGCATGGAGCTGCTTTAACTCTCAATAAGCAGTGAGAGTAAATACAGTTCAGATCCAGGAATACTTTGCTGTTTGAATTCCTCTTGCAGTCTCAACTACAGGACTAAACCCAAAGCCATTTGCGGTGGAGCAGTATTTACAAACATTATTTATTTATTTATTTAAAATAGGAAATCTCTCAAAAAAGCACACAGAAGTATACAAAGGCTTGTAGATTTGCAGTCATAAAGGGTTCCTGCACCTGTATCTCCGGTTTCAAGTTGTGTGACACATCCTTCAATCTCATCAGACAAATGGTTTTTCTGCTTGTTTGTTTTCCCAGCCTTTTTAATACACACAAGTGCTCTTCTCCATTTCCTCAGATTTAGACTAACGTATTTAAAAGGCATTCAGGATTCCCATTACCATCTAACCAGCAGCAAAAACTGTCATTTTATTTCATCCCTCTCAGCTCCCTGATTACAAAGTTCTATTAACTGAAAGACAGCACCGGTTCTCAAAGATAATCAAGAAGAAAGGTCAGTGGTTTGTGAAAGGAAGTTCTGGCCTCCTGGGGAACTGCTGGGACTCGAGCTCAGGGCTGGCTTCAAGAATGAAAAACAAGGATTCAGTGTCCCTCAGTCACAGAACCACAGAATCATTAAGGTTGGAAAAGACCTCTGAGACTGATCCCTCACCAACAGTATAATCCTGGCACTGCTCACAAAACCATACAGATTCCCTCAGATGTGAGAAGGACCCCTGAAACATCAACCCTCAAATGGGAATTCCTTACAAATGGTTGCTGCACAATTACTATCAGAATGAGATGAGACAATAAGCACTGTCAAGGTCTATACTTCA